>NW_016804595.1:2355715-2394827 GCF_001698545.2 Rhinopithecus bieti | reverse complement strand
TATATATATATATTTTTTTTTTTTTCTAGCAATTTATTTTGTGACTACTGTTTGTGTTACCTTATGTTTCATTGTTCACATTAACTTTATGTTTCATTTCTCACCCTTGATTTATTCAGGACTGATTTTTTTCCATTCCTTTTTATGCTCTCTACTGGTATAGAAGTTTTTCACTGTGTTTCTTTTCGTTCAGTGGCTTCTTTCTAAAAATGACTATGCATCGTTCAAAGGCCAAAGTCACTCAATATTTTTACATTTCTCCCAAATAATATAAGAACCAGTCCACATGTTAACGTCCATCACCTGCCTCCCTAATCACCTCCTTTGACCTCACTTTTACTGCTATGTGTATTAGTGCTACTTTTTCTTTAAAGACATAAGACATTGTTATTTTTGTTGTATGTAGTCCATGTCTGTTTAGATTCATCCATGTATTTATTATTATCTTTGTTCGTATCACTTCACTTCTGCCTTAAGTACTGCTTTCAGATTAGTAATCAGCCTCTATTGTTTGCCTGATTGTAAGATAATTTCATTGTTTTTGGTGTCTTAGTTAAATCAGAATGACTTTAGGTATGAATTTCTTTTTATTTATTCTACTTAGGATTTGTTGGGCTTCCTGACTCTGTGGGTTAATGATTTCATCCATTCTTGAAAATCACCTTCTTTCTTTCTTCCTTCATTTTTTTTTTTTTTTTTTTTAGCACATTCACTTTTCTTTCCCTTTGGAACTTGAAATAGACATATATTAACTTTCTCATTATATCCTCAATGCCTCTTCTTTCAAGTTTCTACATTTCTTTCTTTCTCTTCTCTATTCTGATTTTTTTTCTTTTTTTTTTTTTTTTATTTAGCTCTATCTTCCAGCTTATTCTTTCTTTAGCCATGTCTATTATCCATTATTGTATAACCAATTTCTCCAAAACTTAGCAGGATAAAATAGCAATTTCTGAGAGTCAGGAGTTCAGGAGCTACTTAGCTGTGTGGTTTGGGCTCTGGTTTCTCATGAGGCTGCAGTAAAACTGTAAGCCAGTGATGCAGTCATCTGATGATGCTGAAAGATTCACTTCCATACTCACTCATGTGACTATTGGCAGGAGGCTTCAGTGTCTCACCATGTGACATTTTGGCTTCTACCAGGGTGAGAGATGACCTGAAGAGAAAGAAAGTGAGAGAGAGAGAGAGAAAGAAGGAGGGGAAAGGAAAGGAAGTGGGGAGAGAGTGAGAGAAAGAGGGAGCAGAGAGAGAGAGAGAGGGAGAGAGAGAGAGAGAGAGAAATACCCCAAACATAAGTCACAGAGAGAGACTACCCCAAACAGAAGTCACAAGTATCTATTAAAACCTAATCACAGAAGTACACACCATCACTTGTGCTGTAATTGTTGGCCACACACACCAACTCTGGTACATTGTAAGAGTGGACCATACAACATTGTGAGTATCAGTAGGTAGGGATTAATTAGGAGTCATCTTGGAGGCTGACTACAAAAGCAATGAAACCTATCCATTTAATTTTTAACGGAAATGATTATATTTTTTATTTTGGAGTTCTGTTTTCCCCTCAGTCTGCTTCATTGTGCTTTGCTCACATTTTAATCTCTCCTTTTCTTTTAAAATATGTCAAATACATTTATTTTATATTCTGTGTCTAATAACTGAAGATTTTGCTGGTCTGAATTTGCTGCCTGTTGTTTTGTCTGGTTGTTGCTTAAAGTGTCTTGATCTCATTCATGTTTGCTTATTTTTTTAATGTGACTTTATTTTTCTTAGAACTTCATGTATAGGTATTCTTCAAGAACAAATTGGGGTGTTCTTCCAAAGAGAATTTGCATTTGGTTCTGTTGGGTGCCAGAAAACCCAGAACCAGTATAAACTAAATTCCTGGCTTGTAATTTTTAAATATCACCCAGGTAACATAAATTTAGGCTGAAAAACTACATGAATATTAGCATATGTTTATAAATCATTAGGAGAATTTCCTTCTTTCAGTCACTATAACATCTGAGATCAACAATTATTCTTGCACTGTCTTGAACTAGGTTTATTTGTAGCTTTACCCTTATACTAAGGTCAAATGCTTTTGTGGTTGCAAATTCATGCAGAGGAGTCTCCTGTTAGATTGCCAACCACGGACAGGGTATGGCCTTGTCTGTCCTCTGTATCTTTTAGTAGTGTGAAACTGAAGTTCAAGTTTACCTGTAGCAAATGTGCTCAGTGACATTTTGGCTTTAAGAAATTCCCTGCAGGGGTTTCTACTTTTACCTAGGGACTTGTGAGTATAATTTGCTAGCTCATCAATGCATTGAAAACAAAACAAAACAAAATATTGTTAAAAACATTTTATCCAGCATTTCTAATTATTTTCAGTTGGAAGGATTGGTTGAGGAACCTCATCCCCAGTGTTGCTAGAAATAGGTTTTCTCCTTCCCATCACTTCCCAAGTTCTGTTGAGGTTTATTAAAGTATATAGCCCAGAATTGAAATATAGTGACAGAATGCATGTTATCTTTCGACTGTTTTTGGAAGATTGTATTCCAGAACAGTATGCAAAGAGTATTCTCTTACTTGTGGGTTTTCTCAGTAGATATTAAAAAAGGATGTCAACTTTTCTGGAATTCAATGATTTCTATAGCACAATCTGCTAGACTTGGAGAAATTTAACTTCTTTATTTTAGTAAGTTCTGAAGTTTTGAAATTTTTAGTATAGACAACAATCTGAATAGGAATCTAAATTATTGATTTTTCCAAACACAGAAGGATGGGCTAATGATGACAGAGAACCTTTTAAACCTATGATTTCTTGCTTATTCATGATATTATACTTTCTCTTTCTTGGTTCCATCTTTCACGTTAAATACCCAATTTTAAATTCCACTGTCTAATTGATTTAATGATTAAGAAAATGTTCCTGATATTCAGCCTAAATTTTTCTTCCTAATTTATTCCCATTACTCTTGGTTAAATCTTGAATAACTAGGATTGATGAGGGACTGAGAGCTAATTAATTGATTGCTAAAGCACTGTGGTATTATCCAACTCCACAGTGAATTCTCTTAGTTTTAGGAAACCTTTTAACAGTAAACTACATTGTAAGACTGTTTTTTCTTATTTCTAGGTGTTTTTCACAGGTCAGTTATGTTTAATATTTTCCCCAAAGATGCCACATGCAGGCATAAACTAATAAAAGGCTCAATTTTTACTTAAACATGTTCACTTTGTCTTTTGTTTATTATATTTGTGGAAAAGGCTTTCAAAAGTAAGTGACCCTGAGGGAACTGGTTAAAACTTATGGATACCCTTGAACATCAGTTGACTCTCACTGAGCATGCTTCTGACTTCTGGGTCCAAAGCTTCCTCAGTTGCTTTTTACTCTGAACTCTCCTTACACCTTGCATTGCACCACTGAGTACAACCCTGTATGGTTTCATCTGGTGAGTTTTGTAGCCCAAATGTGACTAAAGCTCCTTGAGTGAGAACTTTTGTGATATCTTCCATTTTCCAAATACTGTGCTAAAGACTGAAATAATAAGCTTTTAGTTAAGAGCAAAGTGTTCCCTTAATATCCAGAATAGAGATATTAAATTTGATTATGAAATCAGGGAAGGTTCCTCAAAGAGAGTGGGGATTGACTTGAATCTAGATGGTTGAGTAAGATTTAGGCAAATGGAGAAATGAAGACAGGCTTCTTAACAGAAGGTACTGATGTGCAAATTCACCAAGGTAGGGCTGGTTGGGAAATTACTGGTGGTAGGATATAGGGAGGGTGAGTGACCTGGCAGGGTCTTGTCACAGAAGACCTGGTATGCTGTAGTTGGTACTTAGATTTGGTCTTGAATGAGATAGGGAGTTCATAATGGGTGGCTTCAATGTTTTTGTAGTTGAAGATGTGAATGAGATTTTACATAATGAGATTTGAAACTCTTTTATAAAAGGAGTCATTTGAGTGGAAGAAAAATGATTGGGTATTTTATTTACCACATACTGGTTTACAAGTTGCTGCAAATTCCACAGAAAAAAACACTGCCTTATATCCCCCTATTCAGATGGTTTTTCAGGTCTGATTAATGAGAGATACTCTTGTGGGAACTTTTATTTTCTCCCTGGTTAAAAATGCAGCATGATTTACAAAAAACATGACAAAACAAAATAATGTGGATTTGACACTTTTCATATGTTCAATTCTTAGCTACTTAGCTGACCTGGAAGGGCTGCTGTTAGACATTGCTTTTCACATCCGTATGTCAGGTGAGACATATCACCTGCTATAAGAAAAAGGACAGAACAAATAGGGTAAGGTTTAGTTATGAAATTTAAATATTAATTGTTACTAGTAGGACAAAGTGGAATATATTTTTATCAATTTATCAATTTCTTTTTTTGTTTTCTTTATTAACCTTTAGTAGAATGCCTTTAAAATGTTGTATGGAACTGAGTGTCTTTTAGTAACCTTCTAGAATTTTAAGCACTCTATCTTCATTTTGATGAGATCCGGGAGATGTTGCTTTGTAAGTGCCTTATCTTGGTACTGCATTAAAACATGACTGTGGCATTTATAAAATTACCTCAGAGCAGTGCCCACAGGATTCTTGGAGTTTTCACCTTTCCCTGCTAATGAGCAGCATGTGGGAAGCGAGCAGGGCCAAGGTTATTCAGTGATGTTTTGTGCATAGTTTTTGTTGGGCAAGGTGGGATTTAACTTAATACACTCAGAGTGTATTGGTTGGTAACCATATTAACAAAAAAATATTCTTTCCCTTCTGGGAGCTCTCTTGGAATCCCTGTGAGTTCTTTTATGTACTGGTAATTTACTTTTAGATTGGAGGGTCACAAATGTTCCACACCTTCTTTCATTTTATCTCTTCCCGACTGCTTACTCCAGTATATTGGGGAGGAGGGAAAAATGTATTCAAGGAGAGAGAAGGTAGAAGATGAGAGATAGGGAAGATAGAAGATGGGAAACAGGAGAGTGGAGATGGGGAGAATAATAGAGAAGAGAAAGAGTGGGAAATAAAAAATGAAAGAGAAGAGAAAAAGGAAAATGAGAAAAGTGATTTTCTTTCCTATCAGTATTTCAATTTATAGACACATATGCATAGATCAGTGTCTTGGGAATACAGAGGAATAAAGGTTGACTTACTAGTTACCACGCAAGAAAATTCAGACTAACTCATGATCTCTGAAACAGTTTGAGACAGCAGCTGTAAAGAAAAGTAATAGGGCTAAAATATATTGGACACGTGGTTGTAACTTTCATTTGTGTGAAGGTAAAATGCATCCATAATTTATGTCCTTTTTTATTAACATCTTGAGATGTATATGTGTACATGCATAGATCTATTTTATTTACAACTTTGTTTTAGTAATCATCTGGCATCTAAACCACTTTTTGAAATATTGCATAAGGTCAAAGAAACAATTCTAAAGTTGGTAATAATAGAAATTAAAAGGTAAAGGAAATGGAGGAAGGCAGTTTACCACAGAGATATTAAATTTTATTATAACGTTTCAACCTGAAGTTCAACATAAAAGATAAATCTTTCCCGGCAGCATAGGCTAAGGAATATATCATATCAACTTGGAAGTTATTAACTGATTTTTTTTTTTGAGACAGATATCACCTCAGTAACTGCTCCAAATGCATTTACTTTATTTTAAAGGTTGTTCTTTCCATTATTAATGCCATACTGAATCACAGAGCTGTTTATGATGAAATGTGCTACTCTAAAAATCCTGTAAATGCATCTGCAATGTCTGCTGATATGTTTCAACTTATCCTAAAATATACTGTAAATTTTTGGAAGATGTTTTTATCTTACTGTATATTCTCTGCAGACTGTTAGAATCCAATTTATTAACTCTCTGGAAGGTGAAAGCTATGCTTGAATAAAGTGACATGAATATTTGTCAGGATTGGCTCAAATTATGTGTTTTATGAGATAACAGCACAATTCTAGACTTTGAATGTCTTACATCAATAACAATTCTGGTGGGGGTAATGTAGACAGGTTTAATGAGCTTCAGAAGGGATTTTTTTGCTCATTAAAATCAGAAAATATATCTTCTACCACATTTGCAGTGTCTCCACAGGAATTGGAAAATTTTACTTAAAGGGAAAAAAAGCTTTAATCAATCTCATAAATGGTTTTAAAACTTATCCAGGTGTAAATATGCAGGGAGAAGTAGTGTAGGAAACCTCAGCTGGGATTCTGAAGACCTGAATTTAAGTGCCATGTTTTTTTGTTTTGTGTTTTCTTTTACTGGCTGGATACCTTAAGGCTGGCTAGTCAATTAACCTCTCTGAGAATCAGTTGCCTCAAGTGTCAAACAAGGAAGAGGAATATGTTGACTTCGCCTTGGGATTTTGGTTTAGATTGTCATCTTTCTAGACCAGAGGAGTTTTTCATGGCTCTCAGAGCAATGAGAGAGTGGATAGATGGTCATTTAGCGAGACAAGAGTGCTCATGTGATGCCTAGGTTATTTAAGCAAAACAGAAGTAGGTAGGTTTTTCTAGATTCCAGATTTAGATTCTGGGGTCATGACATGCAAGAGGACTGATTCTAGCACTCTTCTAGAGATTATCGCGATCAGGCCCATACTTCTTACTTTGTAGACAAGGAAGCTGAGTCCTGGAAAAATTAAGGGGTTTGGAAATCTCACACACCAAGTAAGTGTTGACAATGCTAGAAATCCAGACTTCTTATCCACTTTACTGACTATGATTTGGCAACACAGTTTCCCTTTTCTGCTGCCTTTCAAAACTTGCTCTCAGGAAAGAACATCATAACTTCAGTTTAGGGGCAAATATAAATGACTGATGAGTCTTCAATTATTTTTCTCTGGGACTTAATAATGAAATTTTATTACTGACAGCAATAAACTGAGAGAGGTCTGATATTTTGAGGGCACATGAGGACTTCTTTTTCAATCTCTCAAATTGGCTTCCATGTTCTTTTACTCTCCTTGTCAGTACTTTTCCCCTCTTCTGATGTTCAAGTGAAAAAAGGCCTGATCGCTTCTCCAGTATTAACTGAAAACTTTGCATGCATTCGTCTTCATGTTTTCAGGGGAAAAGGGTCAATTTTTCATTGATTTAACCAACTTTTATTGAGGATCTATGATCTCTAAGTATTATCTGGGTTCTGAAGCTAGAGCAATGAGTAAGACTTCAGTTCTGACCTGATAGGTTTGTATTCCAGTGATAGATACCAACTGTCTCTCTTGGGCTAGCAGAAGAATCAGCTATGAAGCACATGTTCAGAAGTTCCTGGGTGGGCCTTTGGCATCTTGTTTTACCCACACACTCTTTTCCAAGATAAAAATTGCTTTATAAGGAATAAAATAAACTTATAAAATACTTTCTTGTTGTCTTTTTTTTCTCGATGCACATTCTAGGTCTCAGAAGATTTTCCTGAAAGAAAAGATTTAATGTCAATTCATTCTTCCTAAATTCTTGGCCATTTATGTTGGACCCAAACAGGAACACAAAAGTGGGCCTCTTAGGAAACTCAAGATTCAAAGGGATATATAAATATTCCCTATGCAAAGGAAGTCACAAAGCAGACTATATCTAGAATATTTTCAAAACCTGCAGCCCACAATCTTAGTTACTGCAATATTTTGGTTCTGCTTCAAACAATTTCTTCCACCTTGTGTAATTATGGCACTGGATAAATGTTCAACACTCAAACAGTTACTGCTTTTCAGCTCCAGTATGGCTGTGTTTCAAAATTGAGGGAAGCATGTGCCTCCTAGATGAAAGGTGTAGTATAAATGCAACTCATTACCATTTTAGGCAGAATTCCCAGGCTGGCATTTAGCAATTAAAAAAGCAAAGCTAAACAAGCCCAGGAGATCAACAATCCATTTTTTTTTTCAACCCAAGATGCTCAGTTATTATGGACAAATCACTAGAAGACTCTATTGTCCTTTGCTGACTCTCTTTGGAGCCTCTAAGGCAGCACAGGTAGGAAGTGAGAGAATTATTTTTTCATTTCCATTACTCAATGGAGAGTCTAAATGAAGAGGTAAAACTGGCTCTTTCAAGAATTTGTCAAAGCAAAATTCACATTAGGAAAGGTTTACAGATTTTCCCCTCTTAATAGAATAATCTGTTTTGATATTTTCAGGCCTTTATCTTCTCTTCACAGAACACTCTCTCCTGAGCTTAGGTTTGCAAGGTGTATGGTTTGGGGGAAGATTATCTTCATAGGAAAAGGTAGATTTAGAAAGATATACTTCTGGGAGGGCTTGGTTTAGCAAAACAGATATTTCCCTAACTTAAAGAAAAGAAACTCATCATTTTTGAATCCGTATATACTGGTGATTCCGGAGTGAGTAATGGATGAAAAGTACTTTTCTCATATATTCTGTTCTGTTTGGATTCAGGAGTTTACTAAGAGAGTAAGTTTTTCCTCTAAATGTCGTACTTTTAAATATTCAGTATTGATTTCTGCCTATTCTCTTCCATGTTCAGGGTTATGTACTCTTTCGACTAGTTTGTAAGGTGTCTGTACTTACAAGTGAATGTGAGATCTCCTGTCTGAGGAGCACTACAATTGTTGTCTTTCTAATATTGTCACAAATCTGTAAACTCTCAACTTAAGGCCAAGTTATTTACCATTAGTGGTTTGTGTTGGGATAAATCACACCAATGGAGAGATGACAATAATATTTATCATCAAAACAAGTACATTAGTTTCAAGTATATGAACCTAAATTTAGCTTGAACATATTTTAAAATGTTTTCTCTATAAATTTTTTTTTGCAGAATAAGCAATAATAGAATGGAAATACACATTAATCTAAAGGTAAAATATCTTTCAGATGAAGATCTTATTTTTTTTAACATTTTGGTTTTCTTTGCTATTTATTAGGTTCTATAAATGCAAATGTGGTTTTGATTTTTACTCAGGTGTCTACCTCTGGTGATTCATTTGATATTTTTCCTAGAGGGTAGCAACCTATTACTATAAAGTTAAGAAATATGTTAGAGTGTTACATACCAGAGAAAAGTATGCACAAATATTGATTATAGTTATTATTTCAAAATTAATGTTTGTTATTTTTTATTTCTCTAAGGCTTAATGACAGCAAGATTGAGCAAAGCAGGCATCCTACTCCTTGAATGTGGGCTGCACGTTGCATTCACTAAAGAAATTGCATCATGCAAGTGCACAAAATCATCAGTCTAGCCAGAACCATTCTGTATGACACTGTAGTGATTCTGTGTATCACTATTCATTTGTCAAAGACCCATGGAACTTTACAGCACAAAGACAGAGCCTTAATATAGACAAAGTTAAGAAAATTATTTAGGAGGTCAGAGAATTTCAGGGTTAAATGCAGACTATGACAAAAGAGTCTAACTGCATTACAGTATATGAAACAACATCTCTCAAGGTGGGGACAGAAGGTACTGACCTAAGTAACTTTGGAAATCAGTGGAATCTATAAGAATAAAAACAAACATAAATCTGGACATAAACACTGGACTTTAATTGATAAAGTTATTTCCCACAGAAGTACAATTATAAATTCTGAAATCATACATACATATTGGAATAGAACAATTAAGTAAATGATTGACAAACGGGAGGAACCAGGTTTCTCATTTTTGAAGTGGGATGTTACAGTTAAACAAGGCAGAAGGCTAGAATGATCTGTGAGCTAATGGATTAGAGTTGTAGACATCAATATAGGTGCAGATGGTTACACATAGAAATATTTATAGTTATGCATATATACATGTATGAATTAGTATACACACATAAATTTCGTTGCTGTGCACTATAGGATGAATGTTTTTGTCCTCCCCTTCCACCCAATTCATATGATGGAATCCTAATCCCCAGTATGATGTTATTTAGAAAGTATCTAGATTATGAAGTGGAGCCCTCATGATGGGATTAGTGTCCTTCTAAGAAGAGACACGAGAGCTTGTTTTCTCGTCCTCTCCCTGACATGTGAGGATATGAGAAGGCAGCTGTCTGCAAGCCAGGAAGTGGGTGCTCACCAGAATCCACCCATGCTGGCACCCTAATCACAGACTTCTAGTATCTAGAACTATGAGAAATATTTGTTGTTTAAGCTGTATAGTATTTTGTTACAACAGTTTGAGCACACTAAGTCATTCTGCTAGCTGAGAGGACCTATAAGCAAATACCTCAGTAGCCATGAGTATATACAGAGCCCAGATCTTGGTTTCTAACACCATTCTTCAATTAAAACACACACACACACACACACACACACACACACACACACACACACACATAAAACACCAGGTATCCTTGGAGAAATGGCTGATTCCAGGACTGGGCAGAAAATATACAAGATGAGCCCAGAGCAATTTATGGTGCCAGAAAATAAGAAAGTGCGGAAAAAAACCCCACTAGGATGAAGGTATGTCAAAAAAGATACAAGAGCCAACTGAAAAAGTCCCCGGTGGTGAAAACTGGAACAATCTGAACAACAAAACAAAGTAGTATTGGATTGTAAACCAAAGTATTAAATAGCTATTTATGAGCTAGTACTTACATAAAACGATTGAATACATAAACATAGGGGTAAGAATAGAAAACTCTGCTACGCAGAATAACTCCAAATAATATATACAGCATAGATGCTCTGCTTTCAAGAAGGTGGAGCATAACTCCTACTCCCTGAATGTGGGCTGCACATAGTGACTTCCTTCCGAAGGAAAGGGTTAGAGGGGAGGTAATTTAACGGTGGAAGAAACTGCAAGATACTATCTAAGCCAGGTAATCAGAGTTAATATCACCGTGAAAAGTCCGTGTTGATGGTGCGTATCCTTTATATAGTGAGATGAGAATGGCATTTTACCTCTGTCGTCTTCCTTCCCAAAACCTGTAAGTCTAGTTTAATCATAAGAAATACATCAGACAAGTCCCAGTAATGGGACATTCTACAGAATCCCTTCTCAAACTGTCAAGGTCATAAAGAACCAAAGAAAGTTTCAGAAACTGCCACAGCAAAAAGGAGCCTAAGGAGACATAACCAACAAATGTAATGTGGTATCCTGAAGGACATCTGGAACAAGAAGAGGGAATTAGGTAAAAGCTAAGGAAATCTGAATACAGTATGGACTTCAGTTAGTAATATATCAATATTGGTTCATTAATATTGACATACATACCATGATAGTGTAAGATGTTAGTCATAGGACAACCTGGGTGTGATGCACACAGAAACTCTCTGTGCTATCTTTGCAATTTCTGTATAAATCTAATTTAAAAGATTATTTTATTGGGAGGCCAAGGCAGGCTGATCATGAGGTCAGGAGATCGAGACCATCCTGGCTAACGTCGTGAAACCCCGTATCTACTAAAAATACAAGAAAATTAGCCGGGTGTGGTGGTGGGTGCCTGTAATCCCAGCTACTCTGGAGGCTGAGGCAGGAGAATGGCATGAACCCAGGAGGCAGAGATTGCAGTGAGCCGAGATCGCGCCACTGCACTCCAGCCTGGGCAACAGAGAGAGACTCCGTCTCAAAACAAAACAAAACAAAACAAAACAAAACAAAAGATTATTTTAAAAAGTCTGGCTAGAGCATGATTTAATCTGGAGGCACACAGTTACTGTAATGTCGCAGTTTTTTTGTATGGTACTTTTTTTCAGGAGTTTCTTGTTTCTTCCACCATTGAGTAGAAACTCCCAAACAGTTTTAGAAACCCTCCATAATTTTACTACACATTTGTTGCATCCTTTTCCTTGCATTATTTCTTACTTACTGAACTATAATGCGTTACTCATATTCTAGTCAGACTGATGTCTTCATTCCAGATTTTGGCTTCCTCTTTGTTTGGAACACCTTTATCCTTCTCCACCTATAATCAGCTTTTATATATATATAAACGGCTAATTTCAAGTTACCAGTGGTTTAACAGCTAGCTAGAAAAATTCCTGAATGTTTAGGGAACTGCTTTCACAGATAAAAATATGTACCACCTTTTTTCAGACAGCCTTAGCTCCGTTTAAATTCATTCTCTGCTAAACTCTTGTTTCCCAAGCACCTTTGAAGAAAGTTCATTGAACAGTACTCTCTGGAGGTTATGAAGTAGTTCCAGAAATCTAGGAAAGCTAGGTTTGAACACTGGTTCTGCTACTTAGGAGCCATGTAAATTTGAGAAATTACTTCAATTTTTTGGGACTCCGTTTCTTCATCTGGAAAATGGGAATGATAATACCTACTGTATTTTCCTTTCACAGCTGATTGTAAGAATGGAATGACATAATAGGACAATATGTTGAGGAAAGTGCTCATAAATATAGGGTATTAGTAGTATTATCTGCTGTAAAACAAATGTATATGTTCCAAGTTCAGTATGAGATCTTTCACTTTCAACAAATGTGTACTACATGATAGACTCTGTTCTAGGCATTGGTCTTCTCTGAGATAAACTGACTTTATAGAGCTATATTAGCTTAATAATAGGGTGAAGGTGAATTAATGAGGTTCTTGGGGCTGTTGTTCAAGGATTCTGAAGTTAAAATTTCAGGAAAAACTAGGAGACAATGCAGTGGACCTGAACAGGAAGTAAAGGCAGACAGTTCATCATTTGGAGCTTTAGAAATGTTTTAGCCTAAAAGAGCTGCTCCTGCACCAAGTAGGATCTTTACAAGATGGAACTGAGGGGCTTGATTCACTCATCTTGAGTTTTACACTGTGGTTACGCACGTGGATACAGAAATTGGTCCAATGGATTTTGCATCCTACCTATGCCTTTTGTTAGCTGTGTCATCTTGGTCTAGCTACTTCACATTTTGAACCTCTATTTCACAATCTCCTTGACATAATAATTATCTCTGACTGATAAGACTTTTTTATAAGGATAAAATGTGATAATGCATGTAAAAATATTTGGAAAATTGTCTGGCACAAAGTAAGTGCTCAATATAATTCTCGAAAGTTCTGCATGAATTGTGTATTCTTAAAGCTCCAAGGGCGACCTTTTGAAGGTCCCAGGTTAGTTACTTCTTTCAATATATACTTGTTTAAGGCAAAGTTAACCTTCTCTGGACACTAGTGCTTTACATATACAGCCAGTTTCCCAACTGATTCCCTGTGACTTCAGGAAAACCTCTCTGGCTCTCAATGTAACAGCTTCTATTCACTTAAAGGTGGCACACAGCTAATTAGCCAGTAGATTGCAAAGTCATGGTTCACTTTTTTTTTTTTTTTTTTTTTGATGGAGTCTTGCTCTGTCACCAGGCTGGAGTGCAGTGGCGCAATCTTGGCTCACTGCAAGCTCTGCCTCCCGGGTTCAAGTGATTCTCCTGCCTCAGCCTCCGGAGTAGCTGGGACTTCACGCATGCGCGACCAGCTAATTTTTGTAATTTTAGTACAGATGGAGTTTCACCATGTTGGCCAGGATGGTGGCCTTGTGCTCTGCCAACCTCGGCCTCCCAAAATGCTGGGATTACAGGCGTGAGCCACTGCGCCCGGCCCATGATTCGCTTTAACATAAAAATGGCAATATCCAGCTAGGCGCAGTGGCTCACGTCTGTAATCCCAGCACTTTGGAAGGCTGCGGCGGGTGGATCACCTGAGGTCAGGAGTCCAAGACCAGCCAGGCCAACACGGTGAAACTCTGTCTCTACTAAAAATACAAAAGTTAGCCGGGTGTGGTGGTGTGCACTTGTAATCCCAGCTACTGGGGAGGCTGAGGCAGGATAATTGCTTGAACCTGGGAGATGGAGGTTGCAGTGGGCCAAGATTGCGCCACTGCACTCCAGCCTGGGCAACAGAGTGAGACTCATCTCACAAAAACAAAACAAAACAAAACAAAACAAACAAAAAAAAACAGGCAATATCCAAGTAAAGTATTTTACCCAAGAGAGGACTACATACACCACAGATGTTGATATGGTTTGGCTGTGTCCCCACCCAAAATCTCATCTTGAGTTGTAATTCTCATAATCCCTACTTGTTGTGGGAGGGACCCAGTAGGAGGTAATTGAATCGTGGGGGTGGTTTCCTCCATTCTATTCTGGTGATAGTGAGTTCTCAGGAGATCTGATGGCTTGATAAGGGTCTTCCCCCTTCACTCAGCACTCATTCTCTCTCCTGCCGCCTTGTGAAGAGGTGCCTTCTGCTGTGCTTCTAAGTTTCCTGAGGCCTCCCCAGCTTTGTGGAACTATGAGTCAATTAAACCTCTTTCCTTTATAAATTACCCAGTCTTGGGTATTTCTTCATAGCAGTGTGAGAACGAACTAATAAGATGTACACAGTGTTTTTGAACAAGGCCCTGCATCAAAGTCACCTGTGGAATTTTATTTATTTATTTTTAGAAGCATGAAGCTATCCTCATTTTCAGAGATTTAGAACCAGTAGCTGTTGGGTGGCTCACTTATTAAAGAGGTCAATGAATGTTATAACAAGAACCTAATATTAATCGTATGGAGATTTAATATTTGTATAGAGTTGGGATGAATTATACAGGAAGATTTTATATCTGTTCCTTTACCCTTTCATCTGTGTTTTAACCAGAAATCTTTGTGCATTACATATTCCCAAAGGATGAATTGACTTGTAATTGCCCTTTTCTTCTCCAAGTTAAACTTTTATGGTGAAAATACCTTTCTCTTTTTTCTGTATTTTCCTTATGTCAAGGCTAATTTCTGCCTTGAATTTCAATGGTTATAAAACAGGAAAAAAGTACGTTTTTCATTTTTGTTGTGAAAAGTATGTAAAAGAAGGCTTTTGATGCATACATTTTGGTCCTTATAAATAACATATAAGAAATTAAAGTATTCTGACACATCAGAAATTTTGAATGGTTAGAATATATTGGGCTCTATTTAAAAATTTTCCAATGGTAGAAAGTCAAAATGAAAATCAGACCACTGACAATGGAACCTTCAGTGTTAATAATTTTTAGGCTGTTTTAGTGATGGGGTGGGGAAGACATTGGGAGGTGACAAACATATTGTAATATTGGCAGGGCCTCTTGATAAAATACTATCTCTTTTGTTTCTACTATTTTTGAGATGTGGTTGAGTGGTTTTAATTAGGGTCATAGGTAAGACATTATGAGGTCAATTAAACCTCCCCAACACCGTGCATCCAATTGGCCTATGATCATCCCTGTGTTATGTTGAATTTGTGTGGGGGATAGCTAAAGGAGAGAACTACTGGTTTTATCCTGGAATCTATCTCTGCACTGTTTTAGGAGACACAAAATTAGACATTAGTTTGAAAGTTCTTTGGGAATCTTTTACTCATGACACTTTAGTATAGTGATGTGAAATTGCATTAGTATGTTATCTACCTCCATGAAATTGCTGTGGAGTTGTGTTCTGGGAACTGAACATATTCTTTATATTTTTTTACATAAATCTATATGTAACTATACATATAGATGCACACATTAGTGACGAGTTATAAGTGTTTTATATCACAGTTTAACTTACACATATGGTAGTGACTTTAGAGATCTAGAGATCCTCTGTCCAGAAAATCCCATTTAACAATGAGGACTTTGAGATTCCAGGAAGGAATACAGTGGAAATTCTAATTTGCATTATAGTATGGGAAGGCAGGGCTTGAACCCCAAGCATAGTTCTCTTTTTGCCATACAACACTATGTGTGCAAGTACATAGAGGCAAGGGTACAGACAAATATAGGTATACAACTGTAACACAAAACTGGTTGGAAGCAAGTAACTGGCAATCAATCTACTATGAAATAAGAACCACTACTTTTAGTTTGAGCTTCAGTTTAAGTGGTTTATTTGTTTTATTATTTTTCCATACTGAACACATTCATCCTGTAAAGAAAAATGAAGACTTAAAAGGCTGAGTAATCTTGATTATTTGCTATGATAACCAATGAAAAGGCATTTCAATAAATGCCCTAATTTCATACACTTTGTGTAATAAGGCTTTCTAACCTTTAAGTACTTACCACAAAGTTTTTCCTGTAAATAGTGCTCAGAAAACTTATGTCAATTTATGGAAGAGATGAAATGGAGGCCTTTATTGACAGTGAACAAAAAATCTTCTCTCGTTTGTCATAGAGTTATGTGGAGCTGCTATGTGGATGATTGTATTTCTATATATTTAGAGGAAAAAAGAAAGAAGATACATTATAATGTCATTATCTCATTTAATCCTCATCACACGTTATTGTCATAAGACTATCACCTCTGTTTGCAGGTGGTAAAACTAAGGCTTAGATCACACAACAAGAAGAGGTATGGTTAGGGTTGGAACCAAATTCTGTCTTATCACAAAGCCCATGCTTGTTCCATAATAGAGTCAAATCCATAATATAGTAAAGAAGCTTTAATGTGCTTTTCCTATGGCTAATTTCAAAAGTCTAAGTGCTTTTGTGAGGCAGGAAAGAAAGGAAAAGAAAGTAGAGTCAGATTTTATGTAGAAAAAAAATTTAATCCAAATGGTATATGCTGCTCTTTGTTTGCATGATTTCAGAATACATCATAATACTGTGCAACTCTATTCATTTCAAGACATATGGAAAGAGTTTTATGTTTTAAACAATTAGACTTGACAGTGCTATTGTTTCTTTCTTACTTAATACCCCTCATACCTGGCGTCCAGCCAGAATCTGCATTCTGTCATCAAATTTAATTCTTATTCCTTTTACATATCACTGAGTTGTCGGAAAACAGCAACTTAATGACATTTTCCTCTGTGTCTTAGGATCATCTGGGTTATGTCACTTTTCAGCTGACCTGCTTAGCTCAGAGGGAATAAAATTCTCTGTCTAATGATCTTTTGGGGCTTGTATCATTCGTGATTTTGCTTTCCAATTCTATGTCGTTCTGTAAATGTTGTGAGATGACAAGATCTCTAGGTATTAATTTGTTTTTGCTCAAAGGAGGAAGGCAATTATAAATATGGAAGAAGCAGAGAATAAAGATATTATGGAAAAGAAACTAGCTAAGTCATACTTGTTGGTGCATAACATGCTGGTTTGGCAAGTCCAAAAATCCAGGAGAGATAGAAACAAGGCCTATAGAGTGAGGGAAAATATATCTGTACCTTGTGTATCATTTGAATTCAGTTAGATTCAATTCAATTCAATCCAGTTCAGTTCAGTTCAGTTCAACTCAACAGATAGTTCTTCGAGCCCTTTGTAAAGAGTAAGTCCTGTCCTAGGTGCTGAAACAACACAGCTTTCCTTAGGGATTCCTGTGGTTAAGAAAAACAAGACTATTAATGTGGATAGCTTTGAGACAGTCACTTCACCTCCCTGGACCTTGATTTCCTGTGTGTTAAATGGTGATCTCTTTCTCTACTCACATTTGGTGGCAATCTTTATGGGAAGGCAATATGCTGTAATAGAAGGAGCACTTGCTTTAAAATTGGTGATATTCCATACCCGGTTCTGCTACGATTTAGCCATTTGAACTTGGTAAGTCACTCAGCTTTTTGCGTTTCATCTGAGGTCAGGTGAACTGATTTTGAAGGTTGCCTTATTGCCGTATCTTTCTATGAGACTGGATACAATCCCCCTTGTCCATATTAATGCCTTGCCTAGAGTAGCAGTCAAATAATATTTTTGTTGTTGTTGAGCCTATTTTTTGTTCATTACTCAAAAGTGATGTACTGGTATGATTTGTAAACTGTTACCACATAGACATGCAACTGGTGTCTGGCAGAAAACATGGTTGTGTGACCAGAGGGAGAGTGATTATAAAAGTCAAAATTTTCCAGAAGTAAAATGTTTTGAGTAACAGAAGACTATGGGAAGATTTCAATTGGTGTGGGGTTTATACCTGTCAACTTGCAGCAAAGTAAGATTTTCTTAAACTTACGTTTATTGAGATCTGTTTTAATAGATATTACTGTTCACTAAGTATTTTAGTTTCCATCTCAGTGGTACCCTTTTTACATAGAATTTTCCACCTGATTGACATAAGCCTTTGCCACATGACTTACTTTAGCCAATAAAGTATGAGGAGTAGTTAGGTGTGCCACTTCTGAATGGAAAACTTAAGAGAGGCAGTGAACAATTACTGTGTTCCTTTTCCCTCTACCATGAGATCAGCAATGTTCCAGAATGTAGGAAGGGAGGCCTCAGACTGGGATGCAGCATGAAAGCAGTATAATGAACATGTATGTAGTATGAGCAAGGACCAATCCTATGTCATTGTAATCTGCTAAGATTTTTAAAAATTGCATTATAACTCAGTTCACTTTGATTATATTGTGCTTGCTACTGAGAAAATACAGTGGTAAGCAGGGAAAATCTAATCTTAGGTCCCTCATGGATATCTCAGTTATGTAGGATATTATAATAATGGATGATGCATATATAGTAGAGGAAGTATGGAATGAAGAATGTACTGGAGGAAACAAACCCAGACTTGGAGTCAGAGAAAGCTTTCTACACATTATGCATTTAAGCTGAAAGTTCATCAGTTAATAGGAGTGAGGCTGGCCAAGGGCCAGGAGGAGGAAGAGAGTATTGCAAACTGATCATATATCAAGTTATAGCAGCAAGGAAGATCATGGGGGAGTTGAGAAACTCATTGTTGAGTATGGCTGCATGATAGAACAAAGGGGGAATTGAAAAGGAATTTAGCTGGTGAGATAACATCAATAATAATGGTATTGAGCACTTATTGGCTTTGTGCTAAGTGCTTTACATTCATTTTCCTCATGATTATTATCACCATTTTATAGATGAGGAAATTGAGCCATGGAGAGGTTTAATTGCCTGTAGCTGCACAGCAGGAATGTGATCTTATCTGATGGGCAGTAGGAAGCTACTGAATGGTGCTACATAGAGGAGCCTCATGATCAGATTTACATCATAAAAAGTTAACTCTGGCTCTGGTCCCCAACTCAAAATCCTACCCTGGTTTGAGTGGGTGTGGATCTCAATTTCTGCTGTTCTTACCCACCTGACTCCATAGGCCAAGGCAGATGACAGGAAGGAAGATGAAAGCTGTGGCATTGCAGGAAAGGTGATGTTTTGAAGGGCATCGGGATGGTATGTGTAAGGAAAAATATTTGTGGCCCTAAGATCATTAAGATTTGGGTAATAGTTTTAAAGACAATATAAATATAATAAAATGATCCCCAAATGAGCTCTTATACTTAATTTAAATAGTGAATATAATATTACATCAATAATTTGAACATTTCAATTTTCTTTTGATTATAATGCAGATAATATAGTGGGTAAATTAAAGGCCACGCTAAAAATCTTTAAAGCAGGCTTTGTTAGTGGTTTGTGTATTCTTTCTTCCTTGTTTACTGAGGTTGAATCACTGGATAATAATTTGTGTTTCTCTTTGTCGTAAATAGAGACATATATAGACTGAGGGGAAAAGAATTCTTCATAGATGGCCATGACGTCTCTGACAGTTGTTTTCTGCGAGTTGTTTGTCTGGTATCCATCAGAGGCCTCTGGAGACCTGGGCCTGACTGGAGACGTCCCTATCAAGATGCTAGCGGCTGTGATTAATATGAATGCTATTCAAGTCTTTGTTGGACCCCCTTCTGTTTCAGTAGAATTCAAAGAGCAGTTGTAGGTAATTTTGACTTTACAGTTTGTCTCCTCATAACCTCCTCTATACATTATCTCCAGACTCAAACTATTTTCCACTTTTCCTTTTCCATTCCTCCTTTCCTTTATTTTCTTTCTTCTTCTCCTTCCTTGCTTATTTCCTTTCTGCTCTTTTTTTTTCTTTTAAAAAAGCTAGTGCCTGCAGAACATAATATGCTAGAAATAAGCTAACTGCCAATATGCATAAGAAGATTTATTGCAGCAGAGAAAGGATATCACAAGACATTGCATATACTAATCTTTCCCTTTTTGTCTATAAAAACCTGGATTTGGCTACTTTTCACTTATATACTTTTAAGGATATGTCTGTTGGGTCAGAACAGAAGATTTGGGGGGTGACAGATGGAGATTTACAGCTCAGATGTCCAGGAATGCAAGTTGACTCTGCAATTGTGGTTTCTCCCTAACAGCCATGGAAAGACTGCATCCTTTGAAATATCATTCCAAGAGGATGACTTGGCAGAGATTTTCGATGCCTCTGTTCCCAAACAAACAGCCTGGCCAGGGAACTTGTCAGAAAAGATCAGCGCAGGTTTAGGGATAGTTTTTTGAAGTTTTCCTGAAATAACCAATAATGAGTTGCCGGCTTTGATAGCTTGATAGCTCTTTTTATAGATCTTGCAGCAGCTGGATCAAAATCTAATGAAGATGTTTGCATCTGACAATGGCAGGCCTGCGCATTTCTATCCTATTTCTTGAGTGCACAAAGGCATTTCATTTGGGAACATGAAAGGCATATTTAGTGACAACTGATGGTTCTTTGTTTTTTAATTCCCAATAATGTCTTCAGTAAGTGCTTTTGTTAACATTTTTGCATTATACAATAGGTGACACAGGAAGATAATCGGTGTGCTGAAAGCAATTAAAGAGTTTATATCCAACTTGTTCTGCCTATTAAATGGATCCATTCGGCAAAGAAGCACATTAGCATCTTTACAGTGGAATGATTGTGGAAATAGGTTATTCACAGGGCCTGTGCATCTTTCTCCCTTTGCAATAAGACGTATCTTCAAGATTGGAGAAAAGGAATGAGCTATTTCTCTCCCCTTGGAACTGTAAACAGAAGTAAAACTATTAATAGATGCTGTAGCTAATCCCTAGAAGCTGCAACTGAGAGATTAAATAATGTCACGAAGAGAGAAAGCTGGAATGCAGGGAGGGGAGAAATAGAGGGGAGGGTGAGAGGCGAGTTGCCTGATTACTGAGTTGCATTAGACAAGGACAAACTGAAGGACTCCCTCTGATCTTAGGATTGACAATTGGTATAACAGGAGATGCCTGTTTTCACAAAGTCAATATCATTCCATCTATTTCCTGAGTACTGTTTTAATGGGAAAGCTTATATTTTATTTTTAAAGAAGTAATCAAAATGATTTTAAATGGGGTTTGAATGCCACGGAGATGCAGCTGAGCCTAAAGGGATGATTGGACTTTGCAAGCCAAAAACTGTGTTATGTGCTAAAAGAAAGGGAAAACTGGGAGGCCTTTGGGTAAGTTCACAACTTGAGACTGGGACACTAACAAAGAATATATTGTAACAAGAGGGATTGGAATATAATGAAATCTTGTACCTGGTCTATTAGAAATGATTAAATGTCCCCAAATTTTATTCCTACTAATACTCCTGGACTTTGTTGATCCTTTATTCAGTGTTGACTGAGAGGCATCATGAGCCAACAGCTTTGCTAAGGATCATCTTCTCTCTTCAGAGCTTTTCAGAAATTGTGGGATCAGCATTATTGATACAATTTAGTATTACTCAAAGTGTAGCCCACAGCCATGATCATGATGATCACCATCATTACCATCACTTGGAAACTTATTAGAAATGCAATTCTCTGGCTTTACACCAAATGTGATAAATCAGAATCTCTAAAGATGGGACCCAGGAATGTGTTTTAATGACATTTATAGGCAAATTTGTGCCTACTAAAGTTGGAGAACCCATGTCTTTACATTTGAGAAATCTGAAGCTCAGAGGGTTTGGATGAAACGTGAAGATCACACAACTTCAGAGAAACATAGTTGAATTTTGACTCAGGATTTCTCATTATGTCCCAAGGTGGTCTGTTTTACAGCATCATTGGAATACCTGGTCACTCATTCTTAGGGTTAGGGACTTACTTGCTTTCTGAGGATGGTCTTTCCTTAAAGGATTGTGACTAAGAATGCTTGGAATTTATGACTGATTTGAACTGTTGTTCCTTTGCCAGGATACAAGTTCTATTGTGTCTGTCAATGTGACTAGCTTCCAAGAGAGGCTAGACTGGGCCACTTTCTGGTTTGCAAAGAGACAAGGAAAATATAAACAATGATAGTTAGGCCAAAGGGTGACAGTGTGGAAAACTCATCTATTTCATCTACTAAAACACCATGGAGAGGAGTGAATGTTGATCATTTTCAACATTTTTCTCCTTATTACATTCTGGGGGAAAGAAAAGATCCAGAAAATATTATAGAAGTAAATCAAATTCATTTGTGATTTCAGATCCCTAATGTCAGCAGTGAGTTGACTTAGATCAAGGAATTCATCGGGTGCATGAGAATATAGACCAGTACCTGGGAAACAGGCTTATTAATGTCTGGCCCTGTTGACTGTCATTCTCCATGCTTGAGTAAGCATTAGCTCATGTCTTTGATATTCAGACTGCATCGAGCACTCAAAGAGAGCCGGATACACATTAGGATATAACTGCTTTCACTGGCATCATTTTGCTTTCACTTCACAAATTTTTTTTGCCCTCTTTCTTGATAGCATTTGGAAGTCATGACCCAGAGCTTGAAATTTGCTATTCACTCAATAAAGGCAAGCTTTCAAAATGAAATTAAAGCTGTCATTTGATAGCTGATATCTTGAATAAAGGGTTTCAAGGAGGAAGGATGTTAGAGGAAAAAACCTTTGTCATCTTAAAGACAGAGTTTCCAACCCTGGGTCTGCCTTTTGCTAGTTTGTACATCCTTGGACTCATTACTTTTAACCTCTCTGAATAGTTTCCATCAGTAAACTAGAGAGAGTGTTTTAAAGCTCATACAGTGATTGTGTGGATTAAACATGGGTGTTCATATATTCAGTTTGTCCAGGACCATCTGGGTTTATACCTGTTGTCTTAATGTAATTATTTATAGCATTCTCTTTTACTCTGAATGTGTCTTGATTTAGATGATGAATTATGTAGTCACACTAATTAAATAAGATAACATATAATATGCGGATATATGTAATGTACCATATCTCATTCGTATTCAGTAAATGAGAACTATTATTTGAAATATTACATCTCAGATCCAGTTGTATATCCCCACTAAACCCGACTTAGTTTTCTTCCCTGGAAATTAAATGTCCAAACACTCAGGACTGTGCGTATCTGTGCTAATGGGTTTGACAAACCTGTGCTTCTCTGTGCCACCCCTTTAGTCTGAGCTATCTCTTAGGTCAGTAACAGCAAGAACCTAGAGCAAAACTGACTGGTTACTTCTGCAGAATTGAGTGTTGCTGTCACCTAGGGAGAATTGTCCCACTGATATAGTATTTGAAGCTTTTAGAGGAAAATTTATGTTACAGTAAAAAAAGTATATTACATTTGTTGAGTACCTATTTAATGCCAGGTGCTCTACATCTCTGAACTCAAGATGGGCATTCTTATCTCCATCTCACGAATGAGGACTCTGAGATTCAGCAAAGAAACAATTTTTAACATCATACATCTGAAAAGAGGAAAAACCAGGAGTAAACGTTGCATTTTTCTGTTTCCCAGGCACATGCCCTTTCCACAACAATACACAAATGCCATTAATGATGATCAGTTCTAATGATACGTAAAATATTACTAATACTAATTAGTTTAATATCATTTTTGGCTTCCTATATTTGACAAGTGGAGTAAAGCACTTTGTGTTAAGGAAGGAGGATATTTCTGAAACTAACCTACCACTTCTTTGATCTCAGTGTTTCTCCTCTATATGCCCGTCGTGAATATAGCTTTTCATAGCTCATTGAGCATCCTGGCTATTAATTTCTGCTCTCCTGCAGCCTCTGCGAAACATCCCCAAATTAGGATTATTATAAAGCAGAAGGTCTGATTTGGGTCTGATGTGGGAGACATTAATGGATACAATGGGAGGAAGAGGAGAAAGAAGAAAAAAAGGCAGGAATGACTGTCAGATTAGGACACTCTCCTCTTAAACAGACGGGGACTTTTTTGGAGAAACCCATTTCTTCCCCATTTCCCAGTCATTTTAGGCTAATTCTGACCTGCATTAGGTAGATAAAGATAAATGTGAATTTTAAATTATATTTAATCTTCATTAAAGTAATTATCTCTCTTAATGAAAAATTTGCTGGGTTGTGGTTGTGCAATGGAGTATAAAATCCTAAGTGAATAAAATCAATTTCATTTTCAGGCTAGCTTTTCTGTCCATTAATAAACAAGACACAGAAAATATATTTGCTCAGAGTCATACAGCCTGCTCATAGCTCACAAAAAGCCAATACCATTTACAAAAGCAAGACAGTTGGCTCTCCATTTCTCACTCTTCATTTTTCAATCTAAAGGAGAGCTTTCATCCCGAGGAAGTGCCATGAGTTTCCACCTGGCATTGTTTCACTGGGCCCAGCAGTGAGACAACTCTGGGTGATATCTCATACCCAAGTGGCTGCTCTAATGGAATGGTGTTTGTGTGGTGCAGTGTATTTCATCTAAGTGCTCTGGTTTATTAATCACATACGTATGTATTAGACTCTGGCATGCTTATGTTTCCTAATGTATGAAAATTGCTTATTTATTTCCATGCTGTTACAATGGAAAGAAGCAGACTGGTTCTAAATAGCAGTGTACTGTAGTGTGAAGCAATTAAGTGAGTTATGCATGCCTTTCAGGAGGAGGATAATGGGAAATTGGTGCCAGCTAGTCCTCACTGCTGCTGGTGAAAAAGAAAAGGACATGTCATGGAGGAACAGAGACTTGTCCATATTTCAGTACAAACATGGGGGTCTATTATTGTAGCTAAACCCTAAGATTTATTTATTTATTCTGTTTTACTTTATTTTTGGGGGGGACAGGATCTTACTCTGTCACCCAGGCTGGAGTGCAGTGGTGCAATCATGGCTCACTGTAGCCTCAGCTTTCTAGTCTCAAGAAATCTTCCCACCTCAGCCTCCAGAGTAGCTGGTACTACAGGTGCATGCCACCATGCCCAGCTAATTTTTGTGTTTTTCATAGAAACACTGTGTTGCCATGTTGCTCAGGCTGGTCTCGAACTCCTGAGCTCAAGCCATTGGCTTACCTTGTCCCCACAAAGTGCTGAGATTATAGATCTGAGCGACTGCACCTGGCCTAAACCTTAAGATTGAGCTTCCATGACTTACTTAGTTAAAACTTTTGAAAAAAATACAAAAGAACTGAAAAGAGTACCATCCACAGAAGGTAAGAGTTAAAGATGTCAATGACAAACCTTCCCTTTATGTCTCTTTCTTTTACACCCTCCAAACTCAACAACAAGAGACACAAGCCACCCCCAAGCCAGAATGTGCATATGATGCCAGCCCTGCTAGTTGAGAGTGGTGCTATAGTGCAGTGAAAGGAGGAGCTCTCCATTTCCTTCCATGGAGTATGAATTTCTATGTATTGAGTTCATGACATATATGTTACTTATTATTCATTAAACTACATAGTGCTTTTATGTGTTACATTTTGTTCCAAGTGCTCAGTTATTTACTAACAACCCTATGAGGTAGTTTCCCTACTACTCTTATTTTACATATGAGAAAGCTAAGCCACAGAGAGATTAAATAACTTGTCCAAAGTTACATAGCTGGTAAGTGGCAGGGCTGGGATTTGAACCTGGGCAGCCCAGCTCTAGAGTCTATGCACTTAATGGTCATGTCTCCTTTATTCTCTCATTTTGGTGTGACCAGGGTCACATTACTGAATCCCTCAGAACCTTATAAAAGAGAAAGGTAACATTTACTGAGGTCCTGCTTAGGTACTGTGTTAGACTTTATGTGGATATCATCTCATTCACCTTTTATAATTACCTATAAGGAAGGCAAATTTTCTCCAGTTTATATATGAGGAAAATGGCTTAGAGAAATTTTGTAGGTCATAAGGCATGTAAGAGATGAAGCGGTTGAGGCTTAGGTTTGCCTATGCTAAAGCTCACATTTCTTCTAATATGTGATGCTCTTGGGCTCTTAGCGGGGACACTTAATAAATATGAAAGTACACTTCCTGGTACATTATGCACTCAATAAAAGTAAACTCTGTAAGTGCTTGGCAAATTGCATGGAAGTGTTTATTGTTATTGTCAGTGCCTTGGTCTGATGGTAGCAGAGGAAAGTGTTCTTAATGGAAGGGTGTGCCCTCCAGGATACTGATCTATCAATAGTCAATGGTGATGTTTACTGCACTTATCGCTGGGAGACTTTAGTTTAGAGAGTTCTGAAATAGAAAAGACTGATATAAATTGCTTAATTACAAAATGATAGGCCACATTCCTCCTCAATTCTCTGCTAAAACTTGGTTTCTGTGGCTATCAAGAGGCTGAAATTTTGTAGGCAAATTGCTTCTTGAAATCTTTGTTTTAGAGTGAGAAAATAACATACTCTACAAAGGATACTACTGTAACAAACACTATGTCCTCAGCCTCAGGATGGGTACATTATAGGTAATAATGACTTCAGATTATTTTTTAAAGAAATAAGTTACTACAGTTAGATCAGAGTCTCCTGTATTTCTCTTAGCAATCATGATCCTTCTTCTTCCTTCTTTCCCTCCATCCAATCATCATCATGAATTTTGTGAATATCTAATTTATATATTATACTTTTAAACTATTATATATGTAATCACAATAATGACATTGTTTTAAATTTAAATATTTACATAAATATTTACTTCAACTGCTCTTTTCATAATGAATCTCATGGTACTGATATTTAACCATGTCAATACAAAATCTCTAGTTCATTCATTAATTTTATATGGTATTTCATCTTCTAAATACCCACAAACTTAATACCTCTACTTTTTGTACTTTAAATTATTTACAATTTTTTTCTTACAAAATTAAACACTGAATTTTCAGCTTACATTGTTAGGATTATGTAAGTATTGCTTACAGCTGACACCATAGGTTCCCATTTCTTTTTTTCTTGGTAATATCATTCCTCAAGTCCTTAACCCTCTTGCTTTGATCTGTACTGGGCCTGCTGCTTTGCTGGCCTCCTGGATTTCTTTTCATTATCATCCTATCATTTCCTTCTTTTTGGTTGGTCTGTTTCTGGGCCTTGTTAAGGAAAATGTTATTCCTGACACTTGGTAAAGATGGTAAAAAAGACTTTGTGCAATAAGGACTACTACAATAGGGTTTTGTAGTAGGAAGGATAAACTAGACTTGAGAGGGAAAAGTGGGAACTTATAGCCAAGGAGCAGGGTGGGGCTCAGTGGATAGAAAATTGCAAGAGGAAATTACATCAGGAGCAAAGGGGGATTCGGGATAAAGTGTCCTAACAGGATTCTTGCTGAATGCAGGCCAGGGTGATAGAACACAACCTGGAAAAGGGTGGATAATTAGGAAACAGAAGACCCTAAATAGCCAAAATAATTCAGAGCAAAAAGAAAAAAGAAAAGGCAAAAGAAAAAAGGCATCATACTACCTGATTTTTAAGATATACTACAAAGCTATTCTAACCAAAACAGCATAGTACTGGCATAAAAATAGATACATAGAATCAATAGAACTGAATAGAGACCCCAGAAATAAATCCAAATATTTAGAGCCAACTCATTTTTGACAAAGGCATCAAGAATTTTCAGTGGAGACAGGACAGTTTCTTCAATGAATGTTGTTGGAATATGAGTATTTATAAGCAGAAAAATGAAAGACCTCGATCTCTTGCCATATACAAAAATAAAATAAAATAGATTAAAGAACGTAAATATTCAACTTGAAACTGTGACACTACCAGAAGAAAACATTGGGGAAATGCTTTCGGACATTGGTCTGGGCTGAGATTTTGATTAAGACCTCAAAACACAGGCAATGAAAGAAAAAAGTGGACAAATTGGATTACATCAAGAAGAAAGCTTCTGCATAGAAAAAGGAAACAATCAACAGAGTGAAGAGAAAACCTATGAAATGGTAGAAAATGTTTGCAAATCTTCAGAAGGGATTAATACTCAGAATATAACTTAATAGTAAAAAAAAAAATCCCCAAATAATCTGATTTTAAAATGGGCAAATGATCTGAATAGGCATTTCTCAAAAGAAGACATACAGATGACCAGCAGGCATACGAAAAAATGTTCCACATTACTAATCATCAGGGTAATGCAAGTCAAAATCACAATAAGCAATCATCTCACCATTGTTAAAATGGCTATTATCAAAAGGATGGAAAATAACAGATGCTGACAAGGATTTGGAGAAAAGGGAATGCTAGTATATTGCTGATGGAAATATAAATTAGTACAACCACTATGGGAAATAGTATGGCAGTTACTCAAAAAACTACAAACAGAACTACTATGTGATCCAGCAATCCCACTGCTGGGTATATATCCAAAATAAAGAAAATCAGTAGATCAAAGAGATATCTGTATACTCATATTTATTGCAGCATTATTCATGTTAGCCAAGATATGAAATCAACCAAGTGCCCATCAATTGATGAATGGATAAAGAAAATGTGGTATATATACACAATGGAATACTATTCAGCCATGATAAATAATAAAATCCTGCCATTTTTTAGCAACAGATGGAACTGGAGGTCCTTATTTTAAGTGAAATAAGCCAGACACACAAATACAAATATCCCATGTTCTCACTTACATGTGAGAAGTAAAAATATTATTGCTCATGGAGGTAAGCATAGTATCATGATTACCAGAGGCTGGGAAGGGTGAGGGAGAATGAAGAGAGGTTGTTGAATAGATACAAAAATACAGTTAGATAGAAGGAATAAGTTCCAGTGTTTAATGTCACAGTAGGGTGACTATAGTTAATCTAAGTTATTATATATTTTAAAATAGATAAAGGAGAGGATCTGAAATGTTCTCAACATGGAAAAATGATAAATGTCTGAGGTGATGGATATACTAATGACTTTGATCATTACACACTTTACAAATTTATCAAAATATCACATGGACCCCATAAATATGTGCAATTATTAGGTATCAATAAAAATCATATAAATTTATAGTGTGTAACATGATGTTTTATAATATGTATACAGTGTAGATTGGCTAAATCAAGCTAATTAACACATATATTACTTCAAACACATCATTCATTTGTGGGGAGAACACTTAAAATCTACTCTCTTAACAATTTTCAAGTGTATGATACATCATTGTTACCTATAGCCTCCATGATGCATAATAGATCTCTTAGCCAACATCTCCCCAATCTCCTTCCACCTCATCCCTGGTAACCATCATTCGACTCTGTTTCTGTGAGTTATACTTTTTTAGATTCCTTATATGGGATCAAGCGTCATTTGTCTTTCTGTGCCTGGCTAATTTTACTTAACATAATGTCCTCCAGTTTTATCCATGTTGTGGCAAATGATAGGATTGCCTTCTTTTTAAAAGCTGAATAGTATTCTGTTGTGTATATACTACATTTACTTTATCCAGTCATCCACTGAAGCACACAGGTTGATTCTATATCTTGATTATTGTGAATAATGCTGCAATAAACATGGGAATGCATATATCTTTTTGACATACTGATTTCATTTCCTTTGGACATATACTCAGTAGTGGGACTACTGGATCATACAGTAGGCCTATTTTTAATATTTGGAGGAACCTCCATACTACTGTCCATAATGTCTGTACCAATTTACATTTCCATCAACAGTGTACAAGAGTTTCCTTTTCCCCACATTCTCACCAACACTTGTTATCTTTTGTCTTTTTGACAATAGCTATTCTAACAGGTGTGAGATGATATCTTATTTTGGTTTTAACTTGCATTTTCCTGATGATTGGTGATGTTGAAAATTTTTTCATATGCCTGTTGGCCATTGCATATCTTCTCTTGAGAAATGTCTATTGAGGTCCTTTGCCCGTTTTTAAATTAAGTTATTTATTTTCTTACTAATGAGTTGTTTGAATTCCTTATGTATTTTTGATATTAACCCCTGATTGCAAGTATGATTTACAAATATTTTCTTCCATTCTATAGGTTGTCTCTTCATTTTGTTGATAGTGTCCTTTGCTGTGCAGATTACCTTTTACGCTTTTATTTTCTTATTATTTGATTTGAATGCTAAATTGAATTATTGTCAATATGTATTTTTTAAATAAAAACACTTAGAATTATACATTTTCTCCAACAATTGCTTCGGTTGCATGTTGGTATATTGATATGTGGAACTTTCCTTTTTAAACTAATTTCAAAATATTTAAAAAAGTTTTCTTATACTAATCATCTTTGACTCCTAATTTATTCAGAATGTATTTTAAATATCTAAAACATTATTTCGACTTTTCTAAAAGTGTGTTTTATTATCGTTCTTATTAAGTCACATTCTGAGTTAAAATATCATTAAACTATTTTAGTTGAAATTATATGATCTATTTTTAGAAGTGGTCTATAAATACATGTGTTAGATTAACTTAACGATTGAACTATTAGGTCTAGTAGACATATTTTAAAATATTCCATTGCATTTGTGGATTTAATGATTTCTTCTAGTAATTCTTTCAGTTTATGTAAAGCATAAAAATATATTAATATTCTTGATTAGATGCATCTCAGCTTATACTTATTTTGTGGCTTTCTATCTTATATCTGTGTGTCATGTTACTCTTAATCTCTGTTAATGCATTTTGCCTTTAATTTGTTTACCTAACAATAATAGTGCTTTGTCAGCATATATTTATATTTATTTATTTGCTTATTTATTTATTCACTTATTCATTACCAGTTTTAGTGAGGTAAAACACACATAAAATAAGCTATATATCTTTAAGTTGTACAACTTGACATTTAGATAGAGCTCTGAGGAGTTTACCTCAATCAAAAAAATAAACATATTCATTATCCCCCCAAATTTCCTTATGCCTCTCCTTTCTGGTCCCTTCTGCCCGTCCCCAGGCAACTACTGCTCTGCTATTGCCATAGATTAACTTTTTTAGAATTTGTAGAAGTTTAAAATTTTATATAAAATATTTAAAAAAATAATTTTATATAAATATTATCATAAATAAGTACTCAATTTTGAGTGGCTTCATTCACATAGTATAATTATTTTGAGATTCTTATTGGCAGCATGTAGATTGGTCTTGCTTTTTCTATGTAATCTGATAATCTTTGTCTGAAATGGGGTGTTTAGACTATCTACATTTAATGTAAATATTGAAAATGGTTGTGTTTAAACTTACTGTGTGGATATTTGTTTTCTCTTTGCCTCACCTAGTCTCTTTTCTTTTTCTCTTTCACTGCCTTCTTTGCATTAATTGGATGTCATTTATTATTTTATTTGATCTCTTTTTGGCTTATTAGTTATCAGTTCTTTATTATAGTTGTTGCTTTAGGGTTTATAGTATACATCTTAAATGTTTCACAGTCTACTTTGAAGTGATATTATACCATTTCATTGTAGAATAATTATTTAGATGTATTTCCTTTAAAGTTATTAAAATATCCATGTTAATAGTAGAATTTCTAATGCTCTAATTTTTATTCTTTTTGTTCTTGATTAATGTCTAGGTTTTTTCATTTTAAGTGAAATAAGCCAGACACAGAAATACAAATAACCCATGTTCTCACTCACATGTAAGAAGTAAAAAAGTCGATCATGGAAGTAAGCATAGTATCATGATTACCAGAGGCTGGGAGTAGTTTATACTACAAATTTTCAGTTTATAATTTGTATGTTCTATGTTTTCTTTTTTATTTGAAAACCTAAACATAATTTATGTTAAATTAATTTTAAGTTTCTCCATTACTTCCATTTTATCGTGGCTGAATTTATCTCCCTTATTGTTAAGTTTGTGGCTGTCTTTCTACATGCTCTGAGTTGGTTTTCCTGCCCTTTCGCCTCTAACTCTATACCCTTCATTTATTTAGCAGGTGGGTGTTTGCATCCATCTGGTTTGCCAGGTCCCATTTTGATTTATACCTTTCTTTGATTTTGGTCTTAAGGAAGATATAGAGTTAGACCAGAAAGCAGCTTGGCTTACTTACTGTTTGCATCTGCTTCTCTGTCTCTCTGTCTCTCTCTCTCTCTCTCTCTCTGTGTGTGTGTGTGTGTGTGTGTGTGTGTGTGTGTGTGTATGTGTGTGTGTGTGTTATTTTTAGTACAGTGGTTTTCAGCTACCTTTAGACCTGGAAGCACTTGCAACTTTTCTCAGCCTGTTCTCCAACAGATAAGCCTGCTTTAGTGATGAATTCAGTCAGTGATTTTTCTCTCTCTTCCTTGTAATGAAAAATGTTCTCTTGTTCCCTGTTTACTGTACAGGAATTAAGTGTATGGTTACTTTTGTCTGCGTACAGACCTGGAGTCCAGCAGGCCTCTGGCTTCAACCCTGATCATAATTGTGAGTTTCTATTCCATTTGTGGTGCAATGGACTATATATCTTATTTCGGGGCCTGGGTATGTCTTTAATTTTAAATATTTTATTTTTCATTTTTATTTTGGTGCAGTACCATAAGCTCAAAATACAAACTCACAGAGCCGTGTTTATTTGGAATCTGCTCTTTTTCCCCAAGACATTGATGAAAATTGTTTTATTCTCATTACACAGCAGAAAAGTACTGAAAGAAAATCCACCAAAAGTGGCTGAAACTCTCTCTACTTTGTTCCTAAACTTTTTTGTTTGTGATATAGATATGCTAAGTCCTGTCCTCAACTCCATTTAAATTTACCTTTTGGTGTAAGAATTAGAGAAGCAGAAAAATCAGTTATTGGTCTGAAAGGACCAACACTTTAGGATCATTGGTAGGATTTTTTTTTTTAACAGTTACGTTTTAAATTTAAAAGTCGAAAAGGAAAAAATAATTAAATTACAGAGACCTGCCATTCTCTGTATAAGATAAAGTTGTTCAGTGAAGTTAGAAACAAATCCAATCCTTCCTGGGTGTTCTGGTCCTCTCTCTGGAATTAGCACTTTACATCTTATGATTCCTGTGGTCAGTCTCTGCTTTCCTCTACTAGTAGGGACTCTCACAATTATGTAACATTTTCTTTTTAACCTAAAGGAAACAGTTTATTGTCTACTTTCATCATGTGTAGTATTGTAATGTGGTTCTCTTTTTCTCAGATAATCTGGAGATGAAGGGAAAGAAGCACCTCATTTTTATTATTCTCTTTCTTAGTAAATTCTTACCTTCTCATTAAAGCTCCAATAAACATGACAACATCTGCATCAGGCCACCTGCTTCTGTTCGTGTGACACAAGTCAATTCCTCTCAGTAGTGACACTGCAATTACTACAAAGCATCTGAAATTATGAGGGATTCTTCACCTGGTTTCTTTTGGAAATGGATTTGCTTGCATTGGTAGAATTTAGGCCTTGATATTTGAATTTCTAATTATTTAAGAAAAAAGCTTAGATGAAAGGGAACAAAAAATCTTCATTGAAACACAGAACTGTTTAGCAATGATTAATTAGTGATTTTCTATGATGATCTAGCTATTTAGCTGTTCTCTTTTTTGATAATTTCTAAGAATCTGAATTCTGGAGCTAAACTTTCTATGTTCAAATGGTTCTTCCACTTATTAGCTGTGAGGCCTCAAACAATGTACTTAACCCCTCTGTACCTTGCTTTTCTCATCCATAAAATGGGGCTTGAGATTGTAACTACTTCATATGGATATTGTATGTATTTAACAAATTCATACATGCAAAACACTTTTAACTGTGCCTAGAGCATAGTTAATGCTTAGTAAATGATGCTAAATTATTTTTTTATCATCTAGTATGTGCAAGGCTTTATTCTAGGCACTAGGGATACATTGGTGATCATGACAGAAAAACTCTCTACTATCAAAGAGCTTTAGTGGGGAAAAACATAGTAAATAAGTAAAACAAATAATTAAGATAATTTTAAGTATAATAAGTGCCATGAAGAAAATAAAAAAGTTCGTAATTCCTAACACTGGAATTGAAATTGTTAACCAAACACTTATTTTGTGGTTGAGCAAAATACATTGACCCAGTGATACATAGTATCACAAATTCTCAGGATTGTACAGTTTGACCTAGGACCATATAAAATATGTGAATGATGGGTCTAGAACATAAGCCTAATTCTGTGTGTGCCAGACACTTACATTGGAGGATTATGTCTTCATCTTTAGTCAATCCTCTTGCCATTGGCCACTCTCCCTGCAAGGATTTTTGCTTAGGCTGCTTAAATGGGATCACTTGCTTCCAAATTCTTCATTGCAATGGGTTGCAGTCTAGATGAGGGCTGAATCAATAACATTTTGTTTATCTTGTGCTTTATCTTCTATTTTACTTGATTCCAATGGCTGTATATCATAACTGATTAGTCCACATATAGGAGTAACAGAAATTGAATTACTGCAGAAATCCATTAAGCATATAAAAAATCTGTAGCAAATAAATGATGGGACAGTTTATTTTGCCTATTGTTCATTAGGTTGGACTCATTAGGTTTAATTAGGTAGAATCACAAGGCCAAAAATGATAATACTTCTGAATCTACAGTTTATTGCCGGAAAAGGACACACAATGGCAGCATCATAATATATTAGAACATTGGTAAGCAATAAGGATATTCATTGCAGCCAGAGGCTACATCATAGCAGAGTCTCGAGAAGCCAGTAGTAGGTTTCTGTCATCCTCTCACAGCAGGGCCATATTGGATGCTCTTTCCCTTTCAGATTAGAAACAACTAATGTGTGCGTGGAACACCACAGGACCGGAAAGCCCCAGCTTGAGTTTCAGATAGGGCTCTTGCACCCTGTAGGGCATGTAGGCACTTTATTGCTATGTGACCAGAGTCATTGTGGGTCTCGTTGAAACTGGGTGCACACCATCAATCTTGCTAATAGGCTAGTACAAATTACCCCCAAATAACAGTATTAAAAACTACATCTCATGCCTTGACCAGATGTCAGTATCCTGCAGGTAAATCTCCGATTTCAGAAAAACAGCTCAAGCCAATTAACCATCTTAGCACACCTATTTTAATGATGAATTAAATCTAATCCCTTTAAGATTTCCATAGTTTCCTCTATATTTGGTATGGAAACAATTAATACAGATTTCTGAGTCAGAGTATTTTTATAGCATATTAGTGTAGCATTGCTCTGATGAATGTGGATAGTAGAAATGCAGAGTGGTGAATTTCAACTGATCTCTAATAAACTTTTCAGAGTATTAAGAGATTTGGGAAGACTTAAAATGTAACACACTGATCTCTAGGTATCATTAAAGATTCATTAGAATAAGTCACACCACAGAAGTTAATTTTATTTTCTGATATCTACATAACACAAAATTTTCTGTATTTTAATTACAAAGCATTTGACAAATACTTTTGTGGTATTTTTGTGGAATACAGGAAGGAATATGGTCCAGACAAATGGGACTTACGTCTGTTAATAAAATCTGAACCTGCATTTTTCTTGCTAATAAATTGGTGCTAACTTGCGAGATCTCTAAGAGGCATCCCACTTAATGATTATACCCAACAAGACACAAATCTGGAAGACACAGCTAACATGTTCCAAAAATGCAAAGAGATGGTGATGAGCTATACAGCTGGGCCAAAATGATTAAAATTGAATTTAATTGATGTCCACCTCTCATTTAGCAATAGCTAATATTCATCAAATACTTACAAGGTGCTAGACACTGTCAGGCTTTTCAAATGTCAGCTCACTGTGTCCTCACCACCTGAGGAGGTCAGTATTTTTACTGCCTCCAGCATTTAGATGTGCTCACAAAGTTCAGGGAATTTAAATAACTTGCTCAAAGTTTCAAAGCTTTTTAGTGGTGAAAGCAGGTTTCATGTTCAGGCAATTTGACTCTAAGTCTCATGTCTCAGATTTAGGGGAAGGATTGGGGAAACTTAACTAATAATCGTAGTAAAATACTTTAAATATCCAATATGCTCACTGTAAGCCCTATGAAATAGATTCTACAGCTACAGGAAAACAGATTGCATTAGTTTCCGTCTCTTTTTTTTTCCTCCATTCCATCAACATTTTTTAAAGAGTAGGTAATAAAATCTGGTTCTAATAATGTTATTCCTTTGCTGAAAAGTTTTTGATAGCTCCCTATTATTTACCTAAATTCTTTTGCTTACCTTGCATTCCTAGCTTCACCTCCCACTACCCTCCCCACACTACCCACTAGTCACTTTAGGCCATTTCTGTTTGCACGAACTCATTCTGAATGTCCTAATTCCTCTGCAGATTAAATTATTGAAACCTTGTTCTTCTAAGGGCCAGGCAAAATGCTGCCTCTTCCAGGGGTAGCTAAAAGGCTGAAAGAACTACCTAACAAGAATAAAAATTATTATCCTGATTATTTTGTATTAATTATTCATGTGCCAAAGGATACCACACACTGGTTTTTTAGTTCAGTCACCCACTGAGTCTCATTCCTGTTTTCTCTTGAGAGAAATTGGACTCTCATATGCTGGCCTTTTGTACAAAACTAGATAAAGCATGAGCACAGTCTGTCTGAAGCTATTGCAAGAAAGCCACCCATGAACAGCTATTTGTGCTGTATGTAATAAAGCTTCCTTGGAGTACTGTAGTCATTGGATGGGGCTACATAGTCCTGTGTGGTTTTGTCAGAGATTCAGAAGTGGGATACATTGAACGTAGAGTCCAGTCAAAGTTGTGAATAACCTGTGATATTGGTTGGTTGTGTGTCCCTACCCGAATCTCACCTTGAATTGGAATAACCCCACATGTCCCACATGTCATGGGGGGTGGAACCCAGTGGGAGGTAATTGAATCATGGGGGTGGGTTTTTTTGTTGTTGTTCTCATGATAGTGAATAAGTCTCATGATATCTGATGGTTTTATAAAGGGGAGTTCCCTTGCACAAGCTATCTTGCTTGCTGCCATGTAAAATGTCCTTTTGCTTACCCTTCATATTCTGCCATGATTGTAAGGCCTCCCCAGCCACGTGGAACTGTGAATTCATTAAACCTCTTCCCTTTATACATTACCCAGTCTTGGGTATATCTTTATTAGCAGCATGAGAACACAGACTAATACAACCTATCCCTGAACACTGTCTATAGCATTTCTCCCAAGAAGTTTTTAAATCTTCCCGATGCCCCTGTTCATATATGTACTTTTTCCCTCTGATTCTCATTTGCTTTAAAATGTGGTGCTTATCAATGAAGTAATATTTGACACTTTTAAAAATTATAGAAAACATTTCTCCTGTCTCAATTCCAAGGATAGAATTAATTATTTATTTTCAATTTTTTTTTTTTTTTTTGTGTGTGCAGCATTCATCAGGGATCTTCTTAGATTTGACTAAACATTCAGACACACCACACTCCCGTATGCTACACTTGACATCAGTCCACTCAGAGGACACAGGACAAGAACCAGAGCTGGTCCCCAGGGCAGCTTCAGACATTCCTCTCCACTAGAGTCCTTGTAGCAGTCTACACAGCAGAAGGCACAACTGCTCATGGTCAACTCACTTATTAAGAAGTGAAATCCACATTGGACAGGTGTGGGGGCTGCCCTGGCTTGAAAGTTTCATGCCTGACAGGAGTAACTTTCAGAATCTCTATGGGGGGCAGGCCAATGAGTCCTTACATTTAGGGAAGCCCGAAGTTTGACCTCACATCAAGGATTTATAGCTCTCCCAGGTTAGATACAACCTATCTATCAAGGGTCACTTCTTTTCATCATAATCAATGTTGCTTAATAACATAGTTGACACCTATCATTTCTTTCCAAGGTAACAGCTAGGAAGTGAACCAAAGGTCAGACCCACACAGGAAAAAAAAAAAAAAAAAAAAAAAAAAACATTTTGTTAACCCTTTGCCCAAACCTAAAAATATTGTGAATGTTATAACTAATTGTATTTCTTTGGATTGGTTGCAGTAAGTTTGAAACATTGTGAGTAGAAAGCAAGCGGTGAGGGAGTTCTAATCATGGAGCATTGATTTGCTCAATGTTTGGATTATCTTGGTTATCATTTAACAGCTTTTTGGGGTGGTGTAAAAGCAGTAGCATTACAGTGTTAAGACACTTTAGGAAAGATGAATACTATATTTCCCCTAATTATAATAGATTTGTTGAGCAATGACTATTAGTCAAACACTTTAATTACGCTAGTGCAAGGAATCTTTAAAATGATATGAAGTGCCTCTATTTTGTTAATGAGAAATTAGGACTTGGAAGATTAAACCATTTGCCTGATTCCATGCAGACAAATCCATACATGCTATCAATCAACCAATTTAAGATATTGCCTCTAGAACTTACTAATGAGTATACACGGTTTTCAAAAGCTATAAATATATTTTGTCATGTTCTCACTTAAGATTATGTCATAAACATTTCCACTAATTTTACCTAGTCTTAATGATCATCATATATACATACCAGCATACTGTTCTAATACACTGAAGTATAATAATTTACTTAACAATACCCTCTTCTCACAGATATATTTTAGTTTCAATATTTCACTTCTGTGATTAATGTTGTCTGGGCATCTTCTTGCATGTAATTTTTTTGGAGGGGTTCTCCAGTTATTTATCTTGTGATTTCTTCTGCTGTAAGGGGAAGAGAGTGATCATTTGTTTCCCAGATCTGATACATACAAATTATATTCTGCTAATTTTAATATGGTTTGACTTTATTTACATTTTTATTCCATATGGAGATATTTTGCCTTTTAGAGAATGGTGTGGATTCAATTTGTTCTTTTTTCAAGTTGTTAATCAATATTCTCACTCCATATTTAAAATGATTCTTTTATATTATGAGTGTAATTGTAATAGAGGAAGTTCTTAAATATTTTGAGTCAGTTTCTGATCTTTTTCTTCTAATTCACTGAATGATATATTCACATGGGAAGTAGCAGCATGGAGTTTTAATTATTGTTTCTGTGTAATACGTTCTGTTAAAGTTACTCTTCGCTTTCTCCTTACATGCTGTTGATGTTATTTTTATTTTTTATTTTTTATTTTTTTCAATTGACCATAAATGTCAGGATTTATTTCTAGACTCTGAATTCTTTTTTTTTTTTTAATCTTTAAGTTCTAGGTACATGTGCATAACGTGCAGGTTTGTTACATATGTATATTTGTGCCATGTTGGTGTGCTGCACCCATCAACTCGTCAGCACCCATCAATTCATCATTTATATCATGTATAACTCCCCAATGCAATCCCTCCCCCCTCCCCCCTCCCCATGATAGGCCCCAGTGTGTGATGTTCCCCTTCCCGAGTCCAAGTGATCTCATTGTTCAGTTCCCACCTATGAGTGAGAACATGCGGTGTTTGGTTTTCTGTTCTTGTGATAGTTTGCTAAGAATGATGGTTTCCAGCTGCATCCATGTCCCTACAAAGGA
>NW_016804595.1:2350982-2353099 GCF_001698545.2 Rhinopithecus bieti | reverse complement strand
TGCGCTGGGAGTTGGAGACTGGAGCTGTTCCTATTTGGCCATCTTGCTCCGCCCCTCTCTGTTGATGTTATTTTATGACTACTGCTTGATATTTTCATTTGTTTATTTTTCAAAATAAATTTCAGAATCATTTGGCTAAGTTCCACAACACACAAAAAAATACAGATGAAATTTTAATTGAATTCTACTAACTCTGTGACTTAAGTAGACTAGACATCTTTGCAACATTTTGTAACCGCTTTCTGAAATACAGTACACTTATCTACATGTTTCCCTTTCTTTCTCTCTCTCTCTCTCTCTCTCTCTAATATGTCTTTATCTTATTTTGTGTTTTTTTAAAGCTAGGTTGCCCACATATGTATGTGTGTGTGTGTGTGTGTGTGTAATGTTCTTTAATTATTCATTTTTCACGATTCCAAATGAAACATTTCTTTTTTCCATTGTGTTTTATTTCTGACTGTTATCAATGTATAAAATATAATTTTGGCATAATTATATTATATTCCTACATTTAAATGTCTTGTGTTTCAAAATTTTAGAGTTTTAAAATAATTTTAGGTATACAATATTGATTTCAAAAATGATTACTTATAACTTTCCAATACTTAAACAATTATTGAATTACCCAGAACTTTCCAAATGACACTATATAATAACAAGATCCTTATTTTGTTCTTGATTTAAACAGATTCACTTTAAAAGTGAATGGTGAGATATGTACATTTTGTTCAATAAAATAATTCGTAAAATTAAAGTAATTAATATTTTATCATTAAATTGGTTTTTGGGGACAAGATACTCTGCAACAAATACAAATGAATTATTCTATTCTATTTTCTATTTATTAAAATAATAAATAATAACCAAAGATATTTTGCATTTACTGAAATGATGATGTGATACCTATTATTTAGCCTATTTATATTTTATATTACAGTTGTGGATTTCCTAATGTTGAGCCGTGCTTTTTTATACTCTGAGTTAACATATCTGATATACTACTTGGCCAATGTATAAAAACAATGTTTTAAGGGGATTTTTAACAAGTGACAGTAAACTCACAAGTTGGCCATTAAAGTGGTGAAAGATAGGGAGAATGGCATAATATGAGAACTAGAATATTTAGCCTGGAGAAGAGAAAACTTAAATTATCTGTTTTAGAAAGAAAATGATAGTAATTTTTAAGTTTAAAGGGCTTTTATTGGAGAAGATTATTTTGATTCAAAAATTTTCCAGAGGGAAGAACTAGTTAAAATGGGGTTAGAGAAATACAGATTGAAAACATTTTCTGTTAATTACAGAGTTTTAAAATGTAAATGTCCCGGTTCAAATGATTGAGCCTCATCATCAATATAAATGTTGAAGCAGAGGCTGGATGACTTTCGGTCTGTAGAAAATCTTCTGCATCGGTTGAATGGTTGGTCTGGATGACCTTTTAGGTATTTTCCAATTGCAAAACTATGAATCTGATTTTTTGCCTGAAGAACACATTATGTGTTATTATTTCTATTTTATAAATATTTTTTTGAAACCGATATGGTAGGCAGAATTCTAATATGATCCCCCAAATTTCTGGCCCCTAGTATATGTTTTTAGATAAAAGGGTAGAAAAACCACTCTATCATAAGCCGCTTATAAGTTAGGTGGTGTAAAGTCCCTCAAAAGATCAGAGAGAATAAAAAATCTCAGATACTTAGATATCTGGGCTCTAAATAATTTAAACTGAGAAAAAGTGAGGATTAAATGTCTTAAAGAGAGTATTAGAGTTGGTAGAAAGGTACATTTTAGACAGGAATTAAAACTAATGATAACCATATTTTAAGTAGAAATAAAAGCTGAATAGAATAAGAGGTAAATGTAAGTTCAATTTAGAACATAGGGCCAGAAACTATAAGACAGTTTGCAGTAGTCACTAATTTGAGAGTGGGCGGGTGGGGATGACAATGGTAAATGAACAAGGAATTCTGACTCCCAGATTCATGAAAAAGCTCTTAATTGTATTTTAGGAAATATTACTTTGCCAGGTTTAACAGGGTTGTTGCGGCTTATAAACAGCAAATGAAGCCAAGAAATAACTAACTAAATAAATATATAATTTTAAAAATATTATATAAATA
>NW_016804595.1:2321923-2350456 GCF_001698545.2 Rhinopithecus bieti | reverse complement strand
TATAAATATATATTTTGTTGTATCTATAATGCAAAAATAAAATATACACTTTTAATTTTTAAAAGTATTTGTAAAAGTATTGAGTGATAACTGCTTTATTTTGGTTATTCATACCTATCGAATGGATAACCATAGTAACTTAAAATGAGGGATTCAAATCTAATAAAAGCTTCATTAGAAGGCTTGGTTTCTTGGAGATAATTGAGAAAATATTTCTGTGACTTGCTATGAGATCTCAGGATAGAGGCAGAAACATCACAGTGCCACACAATGGCTTATTATAATGACTACCATTGATTGAATAGCATGTTAGAGAGTATTCATTCGTAGCTGTTCTTTTCCTCCTTTCCTGGGCATGGATTCCCTGTGGGTGGAATATACTTCCCTGTCACATTGACTTTGGGGATATCCATGTGGCTTGCTGCAGCAGTGAGCGGAAGTGATAGTGTGTGAGGTCCAAGTAAAGTTTCCCCAGCCTTTCTGCACTTCTGCTATCCACAGTGAAAAGAGCATGCCCAATGTACGCACTGTCCTTTCATCCTGAATCCCAGACAAAGAGACTTATGGAGCAGGTGTGAACCCAGTCTGCATACTGAAGCCACATGCAGCTTAACTGGTCAGGTAAGCTCAACCACTTCCAGGAGAACCATAGACAAACTGAAGATTCCTGTGTGAGAAACAAATGTTTGCTGCTGTAAACCATCAAGATTTTGAGGTAGCTGCAGCTTCTTTACTTAAGCAAAGCCTGACTGGTACAAATGCCCAATATTTTCTAAGAACTATGCTAGGTGCTTAATTTTTGTTATTTCAAACTTACAAAAAACATTATAAAATTATCATCTCATAATATAATTATTAAAAAATAAAGTGATATCAGTATCTCAGTGTTATAAATGAAGAGATACACCTGGAGATTTTAAAAATTAACTTACACAATGCAGGTAATAAGTGATTTAACTAACATTGGAATCTGAATGTGTGTCTAAATCCGATAGCAGTGTTCTTTCTAGTACTTTGCATAAATTAAGGAAGGGGCTCTTAATTACTTTTCCTTGTGCACATTGAAAAGTCATGGTCAAATATGCTTCATGTTTTAAGGACCAGAATATATTTGGAAAAAGAGATTTTAGCTTTTGAATCAAGCAGTACTTCTTGAGTATGTCTGTGGATATGAGGTGTGTGCAAATGCATAAATTTTGGCTGTTGATGAATTATAAAATAAAAATGTACATTGAAGTTACTCTGGAAATGCAATCCACGTTAGAGAATAATATGTGGCAACCATATGCAATAAGTAGAGATGAGATGAGAACATCATTCTGTTACACTTACATTAGCTCTAATCACATTTTGTAGCTGATGCTCTTATGAGGGCTGCCAACTAACATTTTAGGTAAATGAAGGGCTAGGATATATAGCCTTCAGAAAGCAGGCACCTCTCCTGTCAAACAGGTAATTACAGAGGCTATGACTCCATTAGGAAAATGGTGGCCAATCAATGTAAGCCCTAAGAGCTCAGATCCTTTGTAATTGATTGAGAGATTCAATGACTTCGATGCAATTGAGTTTCAAATGTAAGAAGCCAATATTTGGCCAGATGGCTGCCATGAATTCCAGAGGGAGTTTATGAATTTTAATAAGAGCAATAGCTGCACAATTTAAGTCACATGTACTGATGCTAAAATGAAATATGCAGATCAATATTGAAACTGCAACCTGGGGTATCCAAGCTTTCATTTGTTGTATTTTAATACTGCTATTTATTTCTGCAGGTATGCAATTGCTTATTATATGAGGTCTGCAGGAACTTGTTAATGCAACTCACAATTGATGTTTGGGACTACAGCCTATTTCTTATTTCTGCTGAGATGACCCATTATGTGGTTTAGGATAATTTAGAGGTTCTATTTCAGATGCACCCAGTTGTGCAAACAAGATACATTTAGGCTTATTCAGTCACTTAATTCCTGCAAGGCTAATGTGAATAACATTCAAGAACTGGGGATAATTCATAAGTGAATCAAGCAAGGTTATTAATTTTGTCATAGAAAAACTTAAAAATTGAATGAAGGAGGAGAGATATTTTAAAATGATTATAATACAAGGTTGGAAGGGATAAATATAAGGGAGGTATAGATAAAGCAGTAGGTCTGTTCAGTAGTTACGTTAATTTACTGTGGGTGATTAAATAAATACAAATAAGATGAGAGACTTCCATTTTAGATAACTGATAATTCTAACCAATGTTCTGAATAAAAATAACAAGAACAGCTGAATAACAATAGGAAAGCATATACTTGAAGGTATAAAATAGTAAAAAATATACTGAAGGATTATGGAGCCAAGGATTCAACAAGAATAGATGTATAGAGAGGTGAGCCAAGCATTAAGGTTGCTTATGTTTGCTGATTGTTGAAAAGAAAATAAAAATACTGATAATTATTTTTGATAGCCTCGTGGGACTAAGGGGACAAAAGTTGGACTTGAAAGCCTGTCCAAAGTAAGAACCCTGGTAAAACTCCCTGTCTGTGATTTAGGTTTGGACCTTGAAGGGCCACATCCCACGATTAGGGATGATGGGAAGTCACCCAACCCATGCTCAATCCCAATAAAAAGCTGAGAGTGATTACTGATACTTCACTGGCTCAAACAACAAACAATCTTTTCATTGTTTGTTGGAAGTTTAAAATTATTTGTAACAACGCAAAGTCCATTGCCTGTTAAAAATTGACCTGGCACACTGAGAGAGAAGCTGATACGAATGAGACTATGTAGAATTATCAAATACTTTAAAATAACTGAGTTTAGTATATTCAAAAAATGAAAGGCAAGGTGGAAAATGTTAACAGAGAACTGGAAATGATTTTTTAAAAGACAGAAATTCTAAAAGAAGCAAAGAAAATTTTAAAGTAAAAAATTTAAAAAATGTTTGAGTGATAGTATTTACTTTAAAATAATTTATTTAGCTGTGCATTTATATTTCATGAACTTTTCTATAAATGTGTCACATTTCACAATAAAAAGTATAAAAGATGTATAAAAGCTAACGTGTTTTTATCAGACTCCAAAGAGTATGTTAAATCTTTGAATGTATAAATTTATTCAAACTTTCATAGCAATTTTTTGAGATAGACATTATTGTTTCACCAAACAAGTGGGAAAACAAGACAGTTAAAAAGGACTGAAGGTCACACAGTTGGGGAATGGGGGGGGTCAGTTTACAAACCTGGATTTGCCTGACTTTGCCTTGTGCTCTTAACTCTATGCTGGGAAAGGCTTGGGAAGTCCCTGCAAGAAGAAATTGTTTCTGAAGGTTACACACAAAGTGATGTTGCTATGGCTAAACCTTCTGCTTCATCTGCTGACGTTTCCTTCTCGAAGAGATGATGATCCTACTTTGTTATTGTTATGTTCAGCCAAGCGGCTTCCATGACAAATTGATTGTGGCTTCTAAAATGACAATTTCTTAGACTTACCCACAGAGCTCCCTCTTTAAAGCCTGATTATGTTCCTGGGGTGGAGGAGTGGGTACTGGGTCCTAACAAATGCAAACTTTCATTTCTCATTTTCTCCTTTCACTGCAAGGAAGAATCAGCCCTCTTGTCCTATTGCTTTATACTGCCAAGGTTGCTTTACTGCGGGTGCTTGGTTGCTTTGTTCTGCCATGAGGTCCTTTGTAGTCTAGCTCCTTTGTAGTGCTAGTTCTTTCTCTCCCAGAGAGCCCTTCTCCTCCAGTTCTTTATGCAAATTGCTTCCTTCTCATTCCCCATCAGAGCTTGGAACTCAAAGGGAAGTTGGGAGAAACAGATTTGGCCAAGTTACAGAAAAACAGATTCTTTTATATTTTTCTCCAGGGTGATGGGCATCTATTTGCCTTACAATTTTGCAACTAATACCATCCAAATGATTCTTCCAGAAAAGAAAGATTTATTCAGAGGTCGTTTGTTGGTTCCATTTCTAGATATAGAAGTGGCTGGTATTTTTAGTTCATGCCTCTTCTGGTTGGTTTCCCTCATTAGGCACACTGCCACATATCATAAACAATGAGACTCTTTTCTAACCCAAATAAGTTCCATCCACAGCTGTTTGTGTCTTCCAGTGACTTAGTATTCAGCAAAACAAAATAAAACCACACTGTCCAGGCCACAGGTAATCAGTGACCTACTGTGCTAGCCACACACGTCTGATTCTCTCCAGCTGTGACCATCACATTACACAAATGACATTAAAAAGGAAATGGTGCATATTCAGGGGCATGAGGACTGAAATCCACATTAGGAGAAATGATACAAGGAATTGGGCATATTTACAGTGAAGTAAGGGCAAAAGAAGCAGGATGGATCCTGTCTAGGATAGGAGGAATTGCCAGGTGGTAGGTGGATACAGATTGTAGCTCAGTGTTAAGTACATTTTGGCTAACGTACAAAAGGAGTTATCCAACAAAAGAGATGAATTACCTTAAAGTCATGAGTTTTATTAGTAAAAATGTTTAAATACTGGGTGAGCAGGCAGTAGCCACTGTTAGGGAGGTTTGATACAGGGTTTTTGCAATATGCATGTGGATTTGTCTTAGAAGTCAACAGTTACTGTTTCCAAGAAAAAAGTGTTCTAAGCTTTAACAAATTAAGGTACAATTTTTAGACCGTGGTTTACTGGTATGTTGAGCTACTTATATAAACTTTTGTGTTTTTTATTATTAAGAAAAAATAGAAAGAATAATATAAATTTTGGACTAATCATATATAATGCTACATCACTGACCTAGGAATGAAATAGAAGGCTGAACTGGTATTTTTCTTAGTTTATAAGCATCCTAAAACCTGAGGTTCAAGAAAAGCATTAAATTTTATTTATTTATTTATTTCCTTCTCCTTGTTAGATAAGCGTCTTCATTTTTTGTTAATTCTCTTGTTAAGCTATGTAGCCGCCATGATATGCCATCTGGGGTCTGTAAGAAGTCACTTCACAGTTGAGTTAATAGGTGACGTAGCACAGGTAGTACAGACTAGTTTAATCCAGAATTTGTTCAAAAATTTGTGCTCTGAGTGTTGTGTGGGGAAGGAAAGAAAAGATGCTTTGAGGCATTGTTTTCTGAAAACTGGTATTGAGTAAACAAGGCTTTCACTTACCAGAGTAAGTCTTTTAATAATATAAAAGCAGAAAGAGCTCCAAGCTCTTCTGATTTAGGCTTTTCTGACCTATTTGGTGTTGGAAGTTAGAGAGCCTTGGCTTTTCTAATCAGTTTTATCTCAATAATGTCTGACTTCAGAGACAGCAGTAACAGAACTAACCGGGCAGAAAAAAATTCCCCTGAGAGCCATTTCAATTTGTAAACCTTTAGTAAGCAGTTTAGCATGAGGATCTTCAACCCTGGAGGAATCATATCAGAGTTTAATAATCCTAAGCCAAAAACAGACTCTTAGATATACAAGATTTTATTTGAAGGCAAAAGTAAAGACAGCGGGGAAAAGTAGAACTCTGGTTTCAATTGTAGAATAAAACTATTGATGGTTTTATTTTAAACTTAATCACAGCTTAAAAGAGTGGTAATTGACCTTCGGTTTTAGGATTTTTTTTTTTAACATTTTTTTCTGTGCCTGAAGATCTGAGCTCCTTATGATTTTAATCATATACCTCTGAGTAGGTGGACTTACACAATGAAAGAGTAATTCTATTTTCCCAGGACAGAAAAAAGAAAGTCAGATATGAAAATGTGAGCTCCTTTAACTATATTACCCAAAACCTGTGCTTCTCTTGATTGAAAGATTCATTTTCACATGTGCAAAACAAAGTTTTCAGATCAAAGTTTCTCTTAAAATATTTATTGAATGTGATTGCTAGATTTTTTCCCCCCTCTCTGAAATTTCTGCCATCTATACTCTGGCTCCAAATATTACAAGCTCTGGAATGGCTACTTTTACACTTGGATTTTGGATATGAATTTTTTTTAACTTGTGTATGCATTAAGTAATACAAGCAATTCAAAATCTTGGCAAAGGTTTCCCCTTAAAATTATTCCCCAGAATTAAGGTATAAATAAAAGAGAAGCATGGGAGAGAGAATAGGGTGATGGATAATTCCAAGGGAAAAGATAGAGGTTTTTAAAAATTCATTGCTACTTTGTTACATTTTAGGGATTAATCAGTGTTGTTGAACTTCTTGTTGACCACAGCCATTTTACTGAAGCCTATGGCTGTATCATTGTCTTAATTTTCAGCAAGCCTGTCAGCTGTGATGCTACATTTTATAAACAATCTATTGTTTTCCAGGCTGCAGGAGTGATTAGATTCAGGGGTATTTTTTAAGACTCATTTATATAGATGAGGCAAGCCAAAGTGACGAGAATTTATGAGAGCAATATGATAAATGATCCTCTTTTTAAGCACTGGATAGTCCCTTACAAAAGTAGTTTATGTTAGTGAATTTATAGCTGGCATCAACAAGGCTAGTTAGCCCTATCTAATCACTTGAATGCTTTTCAAAATGTCTCCTTCCAAAATAGGTCTATTTTGGAATCACATCTGTATAGGTGTAGAGGTCCTGCAACTACTATTGAGTTCTTATGACATGCCAGTCAACATGCTAAGCACTTTATATGCATTATATATTCATTCAGTCCTCAGAATAATCATATGTGGTAGGTTCTATTATTATTATTATTATTATTATTATTATTTTATAGATGAGGTCAATTTAGCCTTAGAGAGGCTAAATTGCTTATTATCATTGAGGAGCCAGGACCTAATATCAGACAGTCTAACTTCAGAGCTTGTACTTTCATCACGCTGATCAGTTATTTCATTGACCTATTAATGGATAAAGGGAAGGTTAAGTTACATATTATATATCTTTATACACACACACACACACACACACACACACACACACCCATACACGGTATCATGCCATAATGGTATATATGCATGCACATAAAGAATGCAATAATTTTTTTCATGACATTTTTTGTCAAAGCCTGTGACTGCTTCTGAGGCATGCTTTTTTTTTTTTTTGGTGATAGGCTATATGCACTTTTAAATGAAACTAGACAAAGAAATGTTGTCTAGATCTCCCTTCTGGCAAGTGTATTTGATAAGCTTAGTTCAGGGCCAAAAAGAAGAGTTGTTTTATCTTCCTTGTATACCCTTCATATTTCCCCAGGAACTATGTCAGCTTGTTCCTATCACTGGCAGAGACCGGAAGGAAGGCTGTATTAAAGAGAAAAACAAATAACTTGTAATTTTGAGATTGGTTATGAACTAGGAGTAGTTTATACTTTGGCAAATGCATTTGTGTTTGTGTGTGCATGCATATGTACATGTAGGCATATATATTTTCACATACTTCTATGGTTTAAGTGTCCCTGCTGAAACTCAGACTGAAATTTAATTGTCCTTGTAACAGTGTTAAGAGGTGGGGTCTTTAAGAGGTAATTAGGTTATGAGGGCTCTGCCCTCATGAATGAATTAATGTGGGAGGAGGTTAGTTACTGTGGGAGTCCCACCCTCCTTTCCTTTCTGTCTCACATGCTGGCTTCTGCCTTCTGCCCTGTCATAGGATGACCCTTGTCAGATGCTGGCACCATGCTCTTGGATTTCGCAGCTCCAGAACTGTGAGAAATTTCTTTTTAGAATAAATTACCCAGAATTAGGTATTCTGATACAACAGCAGAAAACAGAATAAGACACATAGCAAACATTTTGCGTATTTTCTTGGTTCCCGGCACACTCAAATAGTACATAACTTGCTTTTTTTTTTTTTTTTAGGAAGCTCATTGATGAGTATGAAATCTGTTCATTTTCTGGAATTCTGTTGAACAACACGAACTCAAAAAGCAATCATTTCACCTGCCATGCATTTATCTAAATACTTAGTTTCTAGAAGATTTTGTCTAATATGACCCCAGTTTTCTTATCTCCTAAAATTTCTATTGTTTTTTGCTTGAATTTTTCACTCTTTATGCTATTTAACTATTATTTTTCCCTTTACTCATGCTTTTACAATGCTCTTTGAGCCGTTTTTTCCCTTTTTATCCTGGATAACTCTTATTTACCTTTTAAGACTCAGCTTGGATAGCCCCTTTCCTAGAGGGCCTCCTACTGTTCTGCTACTATCAGAGTAAGTTGGTAGATGCCCCTTTCTGGATCTTACGGTATTCTAGACAAAGTATCCTATGCACATCTCTGCTGTAGCTATTCTTATACCATTTGAATTGTCTGTCCACAGGTCTGATCCCCTTCTAGTGTCTGAGCTTCTTGAGTGCACTACGCTGTGTGTTCTAATCTCTGTGATATTTGTGTGAAGCTGAGTGTCTGACACATGATGAGTGTTGGGAAATGCTTGTTGAATTAAAAGTAATTTTTAAAAATTTATTTTTTATTTCAATAGGTTTTTGGGGGACGGGTGGTATTTTGTTATATAAATAAGTTCTTTAGTTACAATTTCTGAGATTTTGGTGCGCCTATCACCGAGCAGTGTACACTGTACCCAATGTATAGTCTTTTCTCCCTTACCACCCCCAACCTTTCCCCTGAATCCCCAAGGTTCGATGTGTCTTTCTTATGCCTTTGTGTCCTCATAGCTTAGCTTCCATATATGAGTGAGAATGTAGGCTGTTTGACATTCCATTCCTGAGTTACTTCACTTAGAATAGTCTCCAGTTCCATCCAGGTGGCTGTGAATGCCATTATTTCATTCCTTTTTATGGATGAGTAGTATACCATGGTATATCTATTATATCTATATCTATATCTATATCTATATCTATATCTATATCTATCTATATCACATTTTCTTTATCCACTTGTTGATTAATGGGCATTGGGTTGGTTCCATATTTTTGCAATTGCAAATAGCGCTGCTATAAACATGCATGTGCAAGTATCTTTTTTGTATAATGACTTCTTTTCCCCTGGGCAGATACCTAGTAGTGGGATTGCTGGATCAAATGGTAGATCTCCTTTTAGTTCTTTAAGGAATCTCCACACTGTTTTCCATAGTAGTTGTACTAGTTTAGATTCTCACCAACAGTGTAAACGTGTTCCCTTTTCACCACATGCCCGCCAACATCTATTTTTTAAAAAAATTTTGTGGCCATTCTTGCAGGAGTTAGGTGGTATTGCATTGTGGTTTTGATTTGCATTTTCCTGATAATGAGTGATGTTGAGCATTTTTCCATATGCTTGTTGGCCATTTGCATATTTTCTTTTCAGAATTGTCTATGTCCTTAGCCCATTTTTTGAAATGATTGTTTGTTTTTCACTTGCTGATTTGTTTGAGTTCTTTGTAGATTCTGGATATTAGTCCTCTGTCAGATGTATAGATTGTGAAGATTTTTCTCCCACTCTATGGGTTGTCTGTTAAGTCTGTTGATTATTTCTTTTGCTGTGCAGAAACTTTCTAGTTTAATTAAGTCCCATTTATTTATCTTTGCTTTTGTTACATTTGCTTTGGGTTCTTGGTCATGAAATCTTTGCCTAAGCCAATGTCTAGAAGGGTTTTACTGATGTTATCTAGAATCTTTAGGGTTTCAGGTCTTAGGTTTAAGTCTTTGATACATCTTGAGTTGATTTTTGTATAAGATAAGAGATGAGGATATAGTTTCATTCTCCTACATGTGGCTTGCCAGTTATCCCAGCACCATTTGTTGAATAGGGTGTCCTTTGCCCACTTTATGATTTTGTGTGCTTTGTCAAGCCTCAGTTGGATGCAAGTATTTGGCTTTATTTCTGGGTTCTCTATTCTGTTCCATTGGTCCATGTGCCAATTTTTTATACCAGTACCATGCTGGTTTGGTGACTATGGCCTTATAGGATAGTCTGCAGTTGGGTAATGTGATGCCTCCAGACTTTTTTTTTTTTTTTTTTTTTTTTTTTTTTTTTTTTTTTTTTTTTTTTTGCTTAGTCTTGTTTTGGCTACGCAGGCTCTTTTTTTGGTTCCATATGAATTTTAGGATTGTTTTATCAAGTTCTCTGAAGAATGATGGTGGCATTTTTATGGGAATTGCACTGAATTTGTAGACTGCTGTTGGCAGCATGGTCGTTTTTACAATATTGATTCTATCCATCTGTGTGCACTGGATGTGTTTCCATTTGTTTGTGTCATTTCTAATGTCTTTCAGCAGTGTTTTGTAGTTATTCTTGTTGAGGTCTTCCATGTCCTTGGTTAGGTGTATTCCTAAGTATTTAATTTTTTTTGCAACTATTGTGAAAATGGTTGAGTTCTTGATTTGACTCTCAGCTTGGTTGCTGTTGGTGTATACCAGGGTTACTAATGTGTGTACATTAATTTTGATTCCTGAAACCTTGCTGAATTCATTTACCAGTCCTAGGAACTTTTTGGATGAGTCTTTAGAGTTTTCCAGGTATATGATCATATCATCAGCAAACAGTGACACTTTGATATCCTGTTACCAATTTGGATGTCCTTTTTTCTTTTTCTGATTGTTCTGGGGAGGACTTCCAGTACTATGTTGAATAGAAGTGGTGAGAGTGGGCATCCTTGTCTTGTTTCAGTTCTCAGAGCGAATGCTTTCAACTTTTGCCCATTCAGTATAATGTTGATTGTGGGTTTGTCCTAGATGACTTTTGTTACCTTAAGGTATGTCCCTTCTATGCCGATTTTGCTGAGGGTTTTAATCATAAACGGATGTTTGCTTTTTTCAGATGTTTTTTCTGCATCTATTGAAATGATCATGTGATTTTTTGTTTTTAATTCTGTTTATGTGGCGTATCGCATTTATTATGTTAAACCATCCCTGCATCCATGGTATGAAACTCACTTGATCATGGTGGATTATCTTTTCGATATGTTGTTGGATTTGGTTCGCTAATATTTTCTTGAGGATTTTTGCATCTATATTCTTCAGGGATATTGGTCTGTAGTATTTTTTTTTGTTTGTTTGTTATGTCATTCCATGGTTTTGGTATTAGGGTTATACTGGCTTCATGGAATGATATAGGGAGATTCCCTCTTTCTCTGTCTTTTGAAATATTATCGATAGGATTGGTACCAATTCGTTTTTGAATGTCTGATAGAATTGAGCTGTGAGTCCATTTGGTCCTGGACTTTTTTGTTGTTGGCAATTTTTAAATTCCCATTTCAGTCTTGGTGCTTGTTATTGGCCTGTTCAGAGATTCTATATCTTCCTGGTTTAATCTATGAGGTTTGTATAGTTCCAGGAATTTATCTATCTCCTCTAGGTTTTTTAGTTTATGCACATAAAGGTGTTTATAATAGCCTTGAATAATCTTTGGTATTTCTGTGGTATTAGTTGTAATATCTCCTGTTTCATTTCTAATCGAGTTCATTTGGATCTTCTCTCTTCTTTTCCTGATTAATCTTGCTAATGGTCTCTCAATTTTACCTATCTTTTCAAAGAACCAGTTTTTGTTTCATTTATCTTTTGTACTTTTTTAGTTTCAATTTTATTTAGTTGTGCTCTGATCTTCATTATTTCTTTTCTTCTGCTGGGTTTGGGTTTGGATTGTTCTTGTTTCTTCAGTTCCATGAGGTGTGACCTTAGATTGTCTATTTGTGCTCTTTCAGACATTTTGATGTAGGCTTTTAATGCTATGAACTTTCATATGAGCACCACCTTTGCTGTATCCCAGAGGTTTTGATAGGTTGTGTCACTATTAATTCAGTTCAAATAATTTTTTAATTTCCATTTTGATTTCATTGTTGACCCAATGATTATTCAGGAACAGGTTATTTAATTTCCATGTATTTGCATGGTTTTGAGGGTTCCTTCTGGAGTTGATTTCCAATTTTATTCCACTGTGGTCTGAGAGGGTAGTTGATATAATTTTGATTTTCTTAAATTTCCTGAGACTTGTTTTGTGGCCTGTCATATGGCCTATCTTGTTGCCTGAATACGTTTTTTTTTCATTGTGTTATTGTTGTATAGATCCTGTAAGATTTATGCTTTAAGGGGGTTCTATTTTGGTGTGTTTTGAGGATTTGTTTCAAGATTTAAAGGTCATTTTACCAGCTCTTGTAGTGCTGGTTTGGTAGCGGCAAATTCTGTCAGCATTTGTCTGGAAAAGACTGTATCATTCCTTCATTTATGAAGCTTAGTTTCACTCGATACAAAATTTTTGGCTGATAATTATTTTGTTTAAGGAGGCTAAAGATAGGACCCCAATCTCTTCTAGCTTGTAGGATTTCTGCTGATAAATCTGCTATTAATCTGATAGGTTTTCCTTTACAGGTTACTTGATGTTTTTGCCTCACAGCTCTTAAGATTCTTTCCTTCATCTTGACTTTAGATAACCTGATGAGTATGTGCCCAGGTGATGATCTTTTTGTGAGAAATTTGCCAGGTATTCTTTGAGCTTCTTGTATTTGGATGTCTAGATCTCTAGCAAAGCCAGGGGGGTTTTCCTCAATTATTCTCTCAAATATGTTTTTCAAACTTTTAGATTTCTCTTTTTCCTTGGGAACACCAGTTATTCTTAAGTTTAGTCATTTAACATAGTCCCAAACTTTGTTCAGTTTTTAAAATCCTTTTTTCTTTGTCTTTGATGGATTGGGTTAATTTGAAAGATTTGTCTTTGAGCTCTGAAGTTCTCTTTTCTGCTAGTTCAATTCTATTGCTGAGACTTTCCAGTGCATTTTGCATTTCTCTGTTTTTTTGATTTCCAGAAGTTGTGATTGTTTTTATTTATGCTACCTATTTCACTGAAGAATTTTCTTTCATATCTTGTATCATGTTTTTAACTTTTTTTTTTTAAGTTGAACTTCACCTTTCTCTGGTGTTTGCATGATTAGCTTAATAATTGACCTTCTGATTTTTTTTTTTTTTTTTTTTCCTGGCAATTAGGGATTTCTTGGTTTGCATCCACTGCTGGTGAGCTGCTATGATCTTTTGGGGGTATTAAATAACCTTGTTTTGTTGTATTACCAGATTTTTTTTCTGGTTTCTTCTCATTGGATAGACTATGTCAGTAGAAAGATCTGGGATTCAAGAACTGCTGTTCAGATTCTTTTGTCCCACGGGGTGCTCTCTTGATGTCATGTTCTCCCCCTTCCCGGAGGAATGGGGCTTCCTGAGAGCTAAACTGTAGTGACTGTTTTTGCTCTTCTGGGTCTGGCTACCCAGCAGAGCTACCAAGCTCTGGGCTGGTACTGGGAAGTGTCTGCAAAGAGTCCTGTAATGTGATCCATTTTCAGGTCTTGTAGCCATGGATACCAGCACCTGCTCCAGTGGAGGTTGCAGGGGAGTGAAATGGACTCCGTGAGGGTCATCTGTTGTGTTTTTGCTTATTACGCTTGTTTTGTGTTGCTTGGTCTCCCACCAGGAGGTGGTGCTTTCAAGAGCACATCAGAGCAAGGCGCGGTGGCTCATGCCTATAATCCCAGCGCTTTGGGAGGCCGAGGCAGGTGGGTCACCTGAAGTTAAGAGTTCAACACCAGCCTGGCTAACATGGTGAAACCCCGTCTCTACTAAAAATACAAAAAAGAAAATTAGCCAGGCATGGTCACAGTCCCCTGTAATCCCCACTACTTGGGAGGCTGAAGTAGGAGAATCTCTTGAATCCAGGAGGTGGAGGTTGCAGTGAGTGGAGATTGCACCATTGCACTCTGGCCTGGGCAACAAGAGCGAAAATCCGTATTAAAATACAAAAAAAAACCCAAAAAGTCAGGGTGCAGTGGCTCACACCTGTAATCCCAGCACTTCAGGAGGCCAAGGTGGGTGGATCACGAGGCCAGGAATTCAAGACCAGCTTGGCCAAGATGGTGAAACCCATCTCTACTAAAAATACAAAAATTAGCTGGGAATGGTGACAGGTGCCTGTAATCCCAGCTACTCGGGAGGCTGAGGCAGAGAATTGCTTGAACCTGGGAGGCAGAGGTTGCAGTGAGCCTAGATGGTGCCACTGCACTCCAGCCTGGGCGACAGAGCGAGACTCCGTCTAGAGAAAAAAAGCACAATGTTGGTACCATGGGGAGGAAGCAAACTTGCCTTAGTGTGGCCTGGTTAAATGTCCTGGTTTCTCAGGCGGTAGGCAGGGCCATAAAGCTCCCAAGAGATTATAGCCTTTGTCTTCCGCTACCAGGGCAGTTAAAGAAAGACCACCAAGTTGGGGCAGGGATAGGCATGTCTGAGCTCAGCCTCTCCTTGGATGGGGCTTGCTGCAACTGCTGTAGGTAATGGGGATGGGCTCCTAGTCCATTGGAGTTATATTCCCAGGGAGATCCCTCTGCTGAGTCATACAGGTTGCCAGGAAGTGAGGGAAAGCCAGCAGTCACGGGTTTCACCCCACTCCCACACAGCCTGCAGTCCTAAAGGTCTATCTCACTACCACCGTGAGCAGCACGGAGTCAATTTCCAGGAAGCCAGTGACCGGTGCTGAGAATTTGCCTCAGACCGCAAGCCGCCCCACTGAGAAAGCAAGGCGATTCAGTTTTTCGGCGTCTCAGGGAGCCCGCAGCAGTGATCTAGTTCCTTCAAAGGGTGTGTGGATTTTCTCAGCTTTCCTGGTATGTTGCTGTGGTAGTCGCTGGGGCAAAAGTTCGTGATGTGAATCTTCACATGCTGCTCTGTCTGTTGGAGTGGGAGCTGCAAGCGAGTCCTGCCTCCTATCCGCCATCTTAACCCCTCAACCAGTAAGTGTTTAAAGACACAAATCTCATGCCCTCCCAGTCTCCGCTCTTTAAAAGTCCTTCCTTTCCTGACTTCTCGTGGCAGGTACAAACTTTATCACTTATTTGGGAATTAATCATATGTTGCTCTGGGAGTCTCCCTTATATTGCTGCTATTTAAACCTTATAATGGTATTTAATATCTTTTCTCTTTTCTCAGCTAGATTTTGAACTCCTTGGAGGTAAGAGGAAGATTTTATAATTTTGGGTGTTCTCAGTACCCAAAATACTATTTTCTATATATTACCTGCTTGTTAATATTGGATCATGAATTGTTAAAACACTTCAAAAAGCAATAACAAGAGCTCCTTCCAGAGCACAGATTTCATTGCCATTGCTTTTTCACTCTCCATTTCCTCAAACATTAGGTCCGTTGTCTAATAACAGAGACTTCAGAGAAGCCCTTTTATTTCTCAAAGAAATCACAAGAACCTCTCAGGTAGAGAGAATGGAAGGTTTTTTTTTTTCTTTTTTCTTTTTTTCCCCTTAGGGAAAGATAAAATGGACTGTGGAAACCTTCTTTATTTTTGAGCCCTCAGTTTCTTTATTTGTAAACTTAAGGTAATAGATCTGTTTCCCTGATGGAGTTGTGATGAATGGTCAATGAGAAAACGTATGCAAAGCATGTAACAGTGCCTTGCACACAGTGAATCATAGTAAAGGTTAGCGATTATTATTGTGAGCATTCACTATGGGCGTGATTGTTTGAAAAAGTTTCATAGAAAAAAAGCCACTAAGAGTATATTCAATTGGTTTATTTTTAAAAATAATAATAAACACTTACATAATGTTCGTATTCCTATGTTTAGGTACTGTTCTAGGTTCAAACTCATTTGAACCTTTAAACACCTGTTAAGTACGTGCCATTATTATCTTCATTTCAGAAATGAAGCCACTGACACACAACAGATGATCCAGTCACACAGCTAATAAGTGGTAGAGCTGGAGTTTGAACCCATGCACTTTGGTTATAGAGTCCATGCACTTAGCCATTATAAAATAGAGGGCATCTTCTAGAAACATCTATTCAACGTCTAATTTGTGCTGGACACTGAGGTTAGGGAGACGAATATATACACTCTGCTTTAGTGGCTTTCACAGACTAAGGTGGGAGATAAACAAGCTAGTACTCAATTACTGATTAATATAATGGGAGCTATAATTAGGGTTATCTTATGTTCCAGTGTGCCTGAGATAGTCCTAGTTGATACCTGTCATTCAGCATAATTATTAATAGTGTTTAATTTGACATTCAACAGTGTGTTGGTTTAGATGATGAATTATATAGTCTCTGTTAGTTGTACTAAGGGGATGCATGAGGTATTCTCCCAGCTCAAAGTGGGAAGGACTGATTTCCTAGAGTGGGGCTTCACCTGACTGAATCTTATAGGATGAGAAGCAGTTTTTGTCAGGTAGGCAAGGGATATTTGAAGCAGAAGGAAAGGGCATAGGAGTGTGAGAGTACTGGGTGTGTTCAGAAAAGATCAAGTAGATTAGGGGTGCTATGATAAGGTGATTCTAAAACCTGGATGCACATTAGAGTCACCTGGGGAGTTGGAAGACAACTCCATGGCCAGGGTGCACCAATTAAATTAGAATCTCGAGCTGATTTTTAAAGCTCTCCAGGTGATTACAATATGGTTTGAGACCCTCAGAGGTAGAGAGCCCTTGAGAGACAGCAAGGGTATAATGGTAGATGGGAGAGGGGAAGTAGGCAAGGACCAGCTCATGGAGGGATATCGTCATAATCAAAGGTACTTCAACTTGTCCATGAACGAAATTTCTGGCTTTCGCAGAGCTTCAGTCTGGTGGGCATGGGTATCTTGAAGCCCTTTCACTACTGGCTCTTTCCTGTTAGTGCAGCAGCAAGAGTCAATGACAAGCTGTGAATAGTAGCTTATAACTTGTATTCACAACCCTCAAAAAGTGAATGTGATGGCCTAATTCCACTTGTAAAATGTCTTTCTGTGGCCCAGAAAAATCTTTTAGCAGTGCTAAGATTGCCAAATATTGTTAGACATGTGAGGCAGAACATACTTTTGTATGATAAGGATGGGCATGAGAATACCTTAGAATAATTCTTTCTATGAAAAAGAATCCCTAAAGTACATGTATATGACATATATATGTCTCCATAAATTTCTGTGAAGAAAATTGAAGTTATTTTTTCCTATCTCTTGATAGGAAACCAGCCCAGCTAGTTGTTTAAGATGGAACATATTAATTATCAGGAGTGGTTTAGTGTATAAAAGTGAAATTAGAAAGGTTAATAATGATGTCCATACTTTATCTTGCAGAAGGACAATCTGCCTTGCAGGACGTTTATGGATGATATGGAGTTCCCCTGCAATGAATACGTGAACACTCTGTTCTTCAGGATGGCACTTGGGATGATGTGGAGGTAAACTCGACTGAGCAAGTAGGTTTTACTGAGCCAGGGCAAGAGAGATGTTTGTTTTGGGCTCCATGCAGTACAGGCTCTGATCTGGTTCTCTGGTCCTATCCTTCTACATGGGACAGTGTGTCCTCAGAGCCACCTGGAGTCCTCATGGCCACCTGGTGCCTGCCTCCCTCGTTTCTGGACGTGGTTTTGTACCTGAGACCCTGCAATTCCTAGCCTCAATAATCCTAAGCCTGGTTCTAGAACTCACAGAGGCCTGTTCCTTAGGAATTTCTTCTGGGAAAGAACCAACCATGATGTCTTTGGATGCACCAGTGGGCTTGATGGATAGTTTTGGGGTGGTCAGTGGGGATGGAGCTTGGATATGAGTGATCCACATGCATAGACATTGTCTTAATTGGAGCACACACATGTGTGCAAGTCCTCTCATTTTGTAGGATAGAGCTGGGGTGGAAAGAGAAGGAAGAGCTGGCTTTTCCCATGATACTATGTCCTCTTACAATTATAAATTTGAATCTAGGCTTCCACGTGATTATGAAGGTACTTCTATCTGGATTAGAGGAGATAACCTATAATATTCATTTAAATTTTGTCAGGTGTTTTATGCATTACAAATATTTAGGAATATGGATTTTCATTGGGACTCTTGACCTGGACCTTTCAAAAGTTAGAGACAAGCCTAAAGCCAGGTCACAAAAATGGTACGTAGAGAAACTTGAGTCACCTGAGAGAAGAGTGAAAAACTGTATCTCTGCTTGTTTCAAATTAGCTGAACCTCATTCGTCCAATATTTTATATAACATCAAATCGAACAATTCATCCAACTATTGTCCCAGCACTGAATGTAGGTGAAAAAACTAATATCTCAAAATCTGTGACTAGATCAGAACCTGCTATTGCAGAACTGGGAAGAGGAGACCTTGTTTGTATCTTGGAACTTTCTGGTGAATCCTGTAAGGGGTAAAATCAATAGTAATTCAGTACCTCCCAAGTGTTAGGCACTGTATTAACCACTTTGCTTTTGTTAAATTTTATTCCTTGCAAAGCAAGAATTATTATTCAAATGTTAAAAATGTAGAAACCTTTGTTTGGGTGATTAAACAACTTGCCCAGGGTCCTGGATTTATTTATTGGTCCCCAACCAGACTCAACTTCTGGAACTCATGCTTTTTCCTAACCCTGATTTCCTTCCATAAGAATGGTAAATGTCCTTCAAAACAAAATTACAAGCAAAGTCATTTTTACTAAGAAGTTGAGTTTGGCTTTTTGAAAATGGCTTTTATTTTCTTCCTCACATTTCAGCACCCCACCCAGCTCTCTGCCTTCCTCCTTTGCCTTTTGAGTAAATCACTCTAATTATAAACTTTGTAAATGAAGCTCTAAATAAGCTATTTAAGTTTATTCCTATTAGATGGGACAACAGATTAGAAATCCACTGCCACCTGGGGTGGGAACGTGTTAGATTTCCATGCTAATGCCTCATGCATGTTTTATGCCTTAGATTAGTAGCTAATGTGGTCATTGATCATCTTGTGTCATATGAGCTACAAACCTGCTGCTTTGAGCTAATTCTTTAAAAAACTTGTTTCCAAATCAGTATTCAAAGTCCAGACCAAGGTTTCTGGTTTGGAAAAGAGGTTATATTTGCTTTTGGTGAGGGGTCAGAAACATTTTTCTACCTATTTATCGTCTTTGTAGATAATAAACAGTGTAATATATCATTGGAATAAGTTTGAGAAACTGACAAAGCAAAAATATTTCCTAAAATCTAGACCTGAAAACACCTTTATATCCTAATAGTTCCTTTCTGTGCTACTTGTAAGTAAAAAAATGTTAAAAGTTGTCATTTGAAAGCCTATTCAATTTGTATTTGTATTTCTTAAGCATTTATCCTATTAAGTAGGAAATTGAGAGCATTTTTACTTCAAGTCATATAGCTCTGCCATTAGTGAGATCAAATTCAAGTTCTGCTCCATCCACTTAGTAACTGTGTGACGTTAAACAAAATTTTTATCATCCCTGAGTCTCAATTTTTTATTGGAAACATGAGACACATGGTAGTGCTTTCCTCAGAGGGTGGTTATCAGGGTCGACTGAGGCAATGAATTTAAAAAATTTAGTCACATATCTGGCAGTAAACACTAATATAAACAGTTGTGATCATTTGAATCTTCTTCCGTGTAGAAAGTCATCTTGGCTAAAATAAGAATAAAAATATAACTGAAGAAATGGGGATGGTAGTAGCTCATCTTGCCTCTTTCCTGCTTAGGGTTAGAACCCAGCCACAACTCAGTCCTGTGCATTGGAAAGCTGGTGTAGGTTTTATGTTTACTCTTCAACAAGGACCCTTTTAGTCTTTTTAAAATCTGAGTTGACCCTGCAGCTAAGTCAATAATAGAGGAGGAAGTAAAGGACATTGAACAATGCCAAATTCTAGTGGAGCAGTCTCAATACTGGGCATGGAAACATTCCTGTAGCCTAGAAAGAGCAAGTTCACATTGAGATAGACACAGCTGGTCACGAAGAGGTATCCTACCACCAATGCCAATGCTTTTCCTAGTTCTCTTGATGTCCTCCTCTTTCTGTGCACACATCTCTGAAAACTTCCACATTAATATATTCCTAAATGGACAGGGATAGCACTTTTTTAAAAAAGAATTTCTGGGGGAATTTCTCCAGAAGCAATCATGAGAGAGCCAGGGCTGCTCTGGTGCTGGTAGAGTACTAGATCTGTTAGGCTGTCAGCTTGGCTTGCAGCTCTCTCTTGGTTGCAGCTACATCACAAGAGCTTGGGGAGCATTAGGCAGCCATATGAGGCTCTGGATGATTCTCTGACTGCCAATAACCTCATGAGTTTCAGACTCAAGAACAGAAGTTTTGGTGATCAGGGAGTATTTGATTCAATAAGAAAGTCCCTGAAGTGTAAGTGGAACCAATCATGACGAGTGGAACCAATCATGAGAGGGTTGGGACAATTATGTCTTTAAAGTATTTGCTGGGAAATTTCTTATATAATCTTGTTTTTTGTTTATTTAATGGCCAGGGGGATCGGGTTGAAGCTGTCACCAAATCTACCAACCTATTGCAGAATTCAGTTAGTTTTGCTCTTTTCTTTGGATCCTTTGCAGTGCATTTTAAATTATAACAGAATGTTTCAAAGATAATTACAGGATAGTTTCCTGGCAGGATACCTGCAGTTTTCCTGATCCGTTTTATTTCTACATACAGAGTAACTTTAGACATATAAATATGTGTATGTTTGCTAGTTAGGCTCTCCTCTTTTAAGTAGAGATCAGATATATAATTTTATAATTCATTGAGAACAATTTTGTTCAGATATTTTGTCTTCTCTGTTGAATGTGTGATTAGGACTTTCTGTTAACAAATCAAAACACCTTTCAGATTTAGCTTAAGCATTGCCCAGGCTCTTAGTATAATGGTGAGAACATGATACATGCTTAGCACATTGACAAATGAAAAAGCTTGAATTGCATAAAGAAAAATACAGGTATTAAGCTAAAGAAGGAAGTTTTCAGAGACTCAAGATGGTAGTAGTAGGCTTGCTTGGTCGTAGAGTTAAAGTAAATGTTCTAGATACTTTAGACTGCAAAAATAAATCAGAATAAAACTATGGTTGCAACCATTTTCAGAAGAAAATACAGGAACTGAAAATTGCTTTCTGTATTAAAGGATGGAATAATAGTATGGAAGATGTCATAGAGTGCAGGCTCTGGAGATAGACTGCTGGATGCAAATCCCGAGATTGCTCTTTCGATCTACGGGATCCTGGGCAAGTAGCTTAGTTTTCTCTTTTGTAAAAGAGGCATAACAATAATATCTGCCTCAGCAGCGTGTTGGTAGGATTTAAAGAAGTATCTCACATGAAGGGCCTGGCCAAGAGTAAACACTTAATAATGAGGACCATTATTATTACTACCGTTCATTATTCAGGAGCATCATACACCTTTTACTACAACGTCTTGAGAAGATTTGAATGTTCTTCTTGGGTTTCTGATTTTTGAAATCTAATTTCTTAGAGATACCAGAGGCAGAGAAGATGTAGTCAAAGGTGATAGTGTCTGTAGTGGCCTGATTATGTGTTAGATTTCCAGTTGGTCTCCAGATCTTGTACTGATGCTCTTTCCGTTTTCCCTTACTGTGCTGTTCTGTGCTCTGGTGACTTTTTTGGGCTCAACAGTTGCTTTAGTGGCATAGCCAGGACTGTGAGATTTGTCCTGCTTCCCCCTTTCTTATCAGATCCTGAAAAGGATAAAGATAGCATGCTATCAAATCTGAGGATACCATTGCTCTGAGAGGGAGAGCTAATGCCTGGATAACCAAGCAAGGATTCAGAGGTCACAAGTAAACTAAAAGATAAAATTTACTAAGATAAATACATAGTTTATTTTTAAAATTTTAATATAAATGATATTTAAGCACAGGCTTGGACAGAGTTGACTCAGTAATGTAGATAATTTTCTTGACTTTAAGGTCAGAATGAGACAGAAATATGAGCTGGTGCCTATTACATTCTGTAGCACAGTTGACTGTTGCTGTGTATGCAGGATTTGGTCTAAACTTCTCAAGTCCTTAGATCTAAAATGATGTTCACCAACGTGGGAAGACTAAGCAGCTATCTAGACTCACTCACTAGGCAAGTGGTTTACTGGTAAATACTAATCTTGAAGTGTATGTTCTTTAAATTAAGGCACGATTTTATCTTCATTAATTAATAAAAGCAGACTATAAAGAACAGATTCATATTCTCATTATGCTATGCATTTCATGGATTTGCTCGTGGCTTACAGAAAGTCAGAAGTAACATTTAATCAGAAATGCTAAGGTTCTTTGGTCTACCAGAGACAAGGACAAGGGAGGGTGGACTCCCAGTACTATTTCTAATGGTCAGCTCATATCTGAAATACTGTTTTTTAGTTTTGGTGCCACAACTTAAAATTGTTGTTGACAAACAATTGTAGTTAGGGGAGAGCAATCAGAATGTGGTAAGAATGGGAAGTATGTCATAATAAAAAGTGTTGACAGAACTAGTAAGTGCTTAGTTTGTAAAAAGAAGGTGTGAAGGAAATGTGGTTGCTCTTTTTATATACTTGAGGGTATGTCACTAATAGAGGCATTTGATTTATTCTGAGCTGCTCTTAGGGGTTGATCCAGGACCAATAGATATACATATCAGTTATACAGATTCAACAGAGGAAGGGCTTGCTGAACAGGAGATGTTAAAAAATACCATGGGTGGCCTAGATAGAAAATAAGCATCCCTCTTCATAACTGCTTAAGCAGAGACTGCCTAACCACAGATACTGAAAGACTGTCAAGTATAATGGGTAAGCACTGCCGCTGGCATGGATGCTCTTCTGGGCTCTGTATCTGCCCGTTACTAGCTAGGAGATCACAGAGAAGTTATCCTACAACTCTGTCTCAGCATCTGCTTCGTAAATCCTCATGGGTATTCATGGGTGTAAAGTAACACATAGTGAGAACACAGCAAGTGTTAGCATTTTGTATGATTGTTCTCTAGAAATGGCGTAGAGGGGATTTCTGTGAAAAGTAAAAGGTTTTGTTAGAGTTTTTCTATTTTAAGACTATTGCTACAATTACTTGTAATGATACAATCAAATTCTGTTAATTTTGTGGGTAGACCATGGAGCCTATAAAATGCCATATATCTCCAAACAGGGACAATATGATATATTTCACTTTACTACCATAAATAAAACCCAAGTACAAATGGAGACATATAGATAAAATGAAAGAGATGAGCATATATTTTGTAAGGCTGTACATTGATAGCTATTCTGAAGAGACTGGCTTAAGCGTTAATTTTGGGAATTTATATTACCCATTCTATCTGAGTTATAGTGTACATAAACAGCATAAGGTATTTTATGTTAATTCTTGAGAGTGCTTTTTTAAATTTCATGTGAGTAAACCAGGCATATTGTTAACAATATAATTTGGGTTAAATTGAGCTCCTAGTAAATTGTGAATGGTTTGTTATTAGTCACTAGAATGCATTTACCCTGCTAATGCAGTATTGCAGCTTTTTATTATATGTTAATAGTTTAACAGCCAAAGTTAAGTGCTATTAATAAAATGGTGCAACTAATAGATCTGATTTGTAGTATTCTGTGGTTTTCTTCAACAATTAGTAAAGTTGAAATATGTGAGAAAAAGACTACAAAACAAAAGCAATTATTAGACTCGATATAGAGGATGGAAAACTTGAATTGCATGGTCTCAGCTAAAGCAAAGCAAGGTGTGGCACAGTGCCTGGTACATTGCTCTACAACAGCTTAATGCATACTGGTTGGTCAAGAAACAGTTCTATTGATGGCTTTATTCCCTTAAATTAGAATTCTTATTCTAGCTGTGTACATACAGGTAAACTAAGCAGAGAATTGATATTTGTTTGCTAGATTAAGAAAAAAAAGTATATGAATACTGTATTCTATTCTGTCTTCATTTTCTACTTTAGTAGATTATTTCTCTCCTATAGATAATTTTTACTAGCTTTCTGCTTTATTTTGTCTGTGTAGAAGTGGATAATATGATCATAATATATAATAGAGTAGAAATGTGGGAGCTTTTAAATTTTTCCAAACATGAGTTGGGTGTTCTTGAGCAATGAGTACATCCCAATTTAAATAATTGAGATAAATCTAGAGTCCAGTTTTCAAGTCTAAAAGCATAATGATATAATTACAGAGTAGAAAAAATATGACTTCATAAATATAAGTACAAGGTTTTAGGGGATGTCCTCCACAGTACACTCAATGTCAGTCAATAATGTGATTAAACCTCAGAGAACATAAACACATTCTCCTACTGCCCTAGTACCCAGTGGGAGGGCCAAGATTCCTGTTCTACCCAGCACTAGTCAACAACTGAGAGTATTGGGTCATATTAGAGAAAATGTACTTTATGAAAATGCACATAACATTCTAAATCTAAATCCAGGAGTCAAAAATTTATTTTCTGCCAGAGGTCTTCGTTGTCTTTACAGATGCACTAGGGCTCTTCTGCCTTGCATTTCTTCCTATCAAAACTTGCCTGACCTATGTTTCTTTTTTTCATTCAGGATCCTCCTAGGGAATTGGCTAATTACCTGGATTAATTACAACCAAAGAGTTGGTGGCTTATAACTTGCTATATCAAAATCACATTTCTACTTCAATAGCATTTACTTACCCATAGCTTTTCCCCCAGAGTGTGTATAATGTTGGTGGGGCTTTCTCACATTAGATTAGAAACAGTTGCTGAGATATGAGGAAAGCATCTTTCTTCCTGCCTTTCACGTAATGCAAACACTAGAGCATTTACATTCTTTTATTTGTTAATCTATTTATTTAATCACAAACATCTATTAAGCCCCTACTATTTTCAAGTCATTCTGAAAGCCTCTAGATAAAATGCAGAGATGAATAAGACAGATTCCTTAAGGATATTACAATTTAGTAAGATAGATAATAACAAATACATGACTACTAATAGTATAAGGCTTAATGGGATAAGGACCATGGAAGAAGGAGGTGGGGGACAAAGTAGCGTGGACTTAAAGAGAAAGGAATCTCTCGTCAATTAAACCAATCAGAGATTAGTTCATGGACAAAATTAAAGCATTTTGTTATTTAATGTAAAATGAAGAGAAAAAGGTGCTAATGGAGGTGTGAACAAACTGGTATTCCACCAAGAAGGCCCTCTTGCCCATGGGGTTTTCCTCCTATTTCCAGATCATAGAAATGATCATAAAATGTTTTTAGCATTATGCAAGTATTTATAGCATTTGTCTGATTTTATCCATGCTCCTAGCCAAAATAATCGAAAGATTTTTATTTAGTATACCTCTGTCTTCATTGATTTTACCATTATGTGATCTCTCCCTCACCGTCTTCCCCCTTTCCCTCTTTTTTCCTTCCACTAATATTTACTGAGTGGATCCAATGTGCTAGGTACTGCAGTGGAGGTTGATTTAGTGATGCATGAGGCATAGTTCCTGGTTTCTGATGACATCAGCCTAGATAAAGCTGATAAGTGCCTATACTCAAGAGGGCAGCAAATATACACAGATCAAGGCATTCATTCTCTTCAAGAAACAGAAGGTAGATTCCCATGCCTTTACAGCGTGCAGATAGTTTCTGTGAATGTGGACTCTCTGAGAAGGCTTCGTAAAGTACCTATTAACCTCTCTTTGTGTCTTTAGGTTAGCCTATCCCTGTACCTGCCAAAAACAAGGAAGATGATTGAAAGCAAAATCCCCATACCTCTTATCTGGAGTATTAGGCTTATTCCAAAGTACAGCCACTCGATTTTCCCTCTAGTCTGAACTCCATTTCTTCTCATGTCCACTTATAACCCATGTATAATTAAAACCCAGGCTTCTTTGTAGAAGCTTTATTTGTAGAAGCTTTATTTGTAGTAGTTAAAACCTGGAAGCAACTCAGATATCCACCACAGGTCAACAGAATAACAAATTGTGGTACATTCAAATAATGGAATACTACCCGGCAATACAAAGAACAAGCTGTTGACATATACAACAACATGGATGAATTTTAAAATAGTTACACTGAGTGAAAGAAGCCATCTGAGTAAAAATACATACTATATGATTTCATTTCTACAACTTTAAAAAATGCCAACTAACCTGTAGTGATAGAGAACAGATCAGCGATTGCCTGGAGGGAAGGCATATGGGGAGACTCAGGAAGGAAGGATTACAAAAGAACATGAGAAAACTTTGAAGTGATGGATGTGTTCACTATCTTGAGTGTATAGTGATATTCTCATTGGTATATACATGTGTCAAAAGTTTATTGCATGTCAATTATGCTTCAACAAAGCTGCCAAGAACAAAACAAAAACAGGCTCCTATTGTAATTATTTGATCTCTGATTCCTTTAATAGACTCTGAGCAACGTGATGAGAGTGAAGGGGACATCCTCATTCAGTGATGTATCCCCAGTAAATGGTCCAAAGTGGGTATTCAGTAAATACTAGTCAAATGAATAAAGAAGTGGTTAAAATAAATTGCCATTGAGCTATCTAATATTTTGATCTTGCTTTGGTTCACATATTAAAATGCTGATCATGTCAGAATATTATTCATTACCCATATTATTTCCCTTGTTGTAAAGTCAACTATAGCATAAATGTCCTTGAAGTAGATTTTTTTTTAAAGGTGACTTTATTCCCCATCTACAATAAACCCAGAGTGAACTATCAATTTTAATAGGAATTTATATTAGAAATTAAAGCCACAAAAGGTTAGTAAACATCAATACACAGCTAAACATGTTGCTTATAATATTTAGTATAACTTCTAAAGGAATACCACAGTGTGTAATCCCATTTGGATAAGTGAATTAATGTTATAATAAAATCACTACTAACTTCAGCTTTGCCAAATGTTTATGACTACAGATGAATGTCCATCACATCAGTGGGGAGACTGAGTTCAGTTTCTTTAGTTTATGAGTATGGTTTCTGAACAGAGATGGGAGGCAGAAGTCTGGAGTCTTATGTGCATCCTTTTATTGCTTTCAGCATCATCATTTTAAATTATGATTTTCTTTTAGCTTAGAGGTCATTAGTCATTCAGAACTTTCCTCTACAAAATTTTCAACTCTGTCCGAGGCATTTGAGAAATTATGAGGGAGTTAAACCTGGAGTCTGTCTTGGAAACTGGTCTATCATTTTCTTCCTAGTACCCTCAATGGCAACACCATTATGCATTAAAATGGTAAAAGCATACATTGTGACAATCCCATAAACAGCCTTCTATATAAATGTAAACACCAAGGCCGAATTGCCTCAAATGTGGCAGCTCTTACTTTTTAACAGTGTTTTATATTCTCCGTACTTATTCATTTCACTGACTCCCTACTGCAATGCTCACTTTGCCTGCCAGCTTCCCTCGCCTTAAAATAGTTGTTTGAGCAGCTGTGAGTGCTCTCGATGACAATTGCTTTTGTGATTTACTCAAAATCCTGACAATTTTTAGGTCTGGAAGAATAAAAAGCCTAAGATCTCTGGGGATATCACTGTTCAAGATCATATTTAATCTTCCTGTACTGTCTTCCCTTAGTACTTTTCTGTTTCAGTACGCTGCCACGGGAGTTGTGAAAGACACCCTCTCCCATTGCCCCCCCTCTGCCAGGTATTATCTTGAAGCTCTATTCTTTTATTTCATGTGGTGCCAATAACACGTTTTTTTTTTTGGCTGCACTCACCAAGAATAATAGATAGTAGCTCAGCTTGCAGGGTATAATTTGTTCCCTAACATTCATGTTCTAAGTTGCTGTTAAACTATCTGTTGAATATTTGCGGATTACATTTAAAACGTGGTCATTAGTACTGGTTCATCTTTGGTTGACAACAGGAAACAGGAAATTAAGAAGAATTAGCTGGTCCTGGATCTTGAAAGTCTAAATTCATTATAAATATAAAGAAACTCCTATTTCATAGAGCTTCTCTGTGGTTTTAAAACATTTTGACAAGAAAAACTGCATTGTCTAACTTTAAAATGTCACCACTTTTCCACAGGCAAATTAATCAAGAAAAAAAGTCTGTTGTGACTTGATGAAAAGTCCACAAATATACATAGATATCAGACACTTGGCATTAGCATAAAGATAAAAAAAAGATCCAAACCAGTCAAGTGTATATTTCCCCATTTACATGATAATAAACATTTCTTGTATCTTTCACACTGTTTACGTAGATTCCTTTTCCTTATGACTTATGAGATTTTTGCAAACCTTTTAGGATATTTCTCAGTTAACTCCTATAAAAATATAATTGACACTAGGTATAGTTGCTCTAAAAAATTGGGAGAAATAATATCTACAATTTGTCTAAATGGTTTACATATTTTGTTTTGATACCAACAAAAAAAAAAAAACCCAAACCTACTGAGTTTGTACTATAATAACCCTCATTTTACAGATGTGAAAATGAGAAAACTGAAGCTTGGAAAGTTTAAAAAATTTTTCCAAGGACTCATGCCTAATAACTGGAAATCCAGGCTGAACTCAGGGCTGTAGGGACCAAAGCCTATATCTAGTCTAGCCATAATACCCCTGAGATGTGCTGAACTTCCCTTAGGATGCTGTGGAAGGAGAAAATAGAATGTTTCCTCTCCAGTTTGGATGTCTGCCATAAAGCAAGTTATAAACTATTAGAACTAGTTTTGTAGTGAATTTAAATATAGAATTGAGTTGAGAGAGGTGTTGTTGAATTATTTTTGTGTTTTCAGGTTTAATTGTGAACAAAAGTAACCTAGGCATTGTCTTGGTCTGTTCTGGCTACTACAAAATACCATAAACTGGTAGCTTATATACAACAAAATTTATTTCTCATAGTTCTGGAGGTGGGAAGTCCAAGATTAAGGAGTGGGCAGACTCAATGTCTGGTGAAGGCCTGCTTCCTGTTTCATAGACAGCTGTTTTTTTTTTTTTTTTTTTTTTTGC
>NW_016804595.1:2263804-2321790 GCF_001698545.2 Rhinopithecus bieti | reverse complement strand
TTTTTTTTTTTTTTTTTTTGCCATGTCCTCATGAGACAAAAGGGTTAAAGGAGCTTTCTGAAGTCCCTTTTATGAGGGCACTAATTTTATTTGTGAGGGCTTTTCACTCATGACCTGCTTACCTCCTGAAAGCCCCACCTCCTAATGCCATCACCTTGGTGGTTACAATTTCAACATATGAATTTTGTGGGGGACACTAATAGCCAGTCTGAAGCAGACATCTTTGGAAATTTTTACTTAGACGCATGTTTGAAGATGATGATTCACTAGGCTTTAGGGCTTAGAGAGTAAGGGTGATTTAACATTTTTCTCAGGTGATTCTCATGGTGGTTATTGGGTTAGATGTCTTCTAAGGGATCATATAACCTTGTGATTTTATTAGTATGACTTGAGGATTCCAGGAGTTGGTCTCATCTCCCCATTCCACACCCTCTGCACCATTTCCCACACTCAGAAAAGCATTCCTTTATTGTGCAGTGCTTTCTCTTATTCAGATGAAGAAATTACTGGGAAGTCACATTTTGTACATGATCAATCACATACAATTTAGAGAGTAGTGTAGTGTCTGAAAGATAGCACTAAGTTAAAATTCAGAAGTGCTTCTTTCACCATCACAAAATGACTTTATTCGTTCTTTTATATCCGTTACTTTCACAAACCTGAAGAATAAAGGATACTCAACATTTTCTTCTGTAAAATTGGCGTATGACCTGTTACCAACATTGATTCAACAAACTTTTTTTTTTGTAAGCTAGTCTGAAAAAAACCCAAAAACCAAAACAAAAAAACCGGACACTGTTCTAGATGCTTTGGATACCTAGGTGAGCAAACTAAATTCAACTCTTTTCTGGACAAGATACTATAACCCACTGAAGCAAATGGACCAATGAAAGAATATGGGAATATAGATTTGCCATCAAGTGAAATCTGCTTGTCAAGTGTTGGCCTTGTGGAATAGACTACTAATTGTTGCCTAATATTTGTTTTTCTCATCATCCACATAAGAGAATTTGAAGCTGTATGCAGAAAACATCAGCCAACCTTTTTTTCTTTTTTTGGCAGTGAAGTGTGATCATGTAACTAAGTTCTGATCAACAGGATAAATAGGAAAATACATGTGGCAGTTTCTAGATACCTGATGGATATCGTTTGTCTCTAGTTTTAGTCCCTTCCCTCTGTCCTGCTGATTGGAATGTGGACAATGGTCAGAGCTTCATTTTGGATCAAGAGAATGAGGGAAATTCCTTAAGGCATAGTAGAGCAAAAGATCAGAGAGGGCCTGAGTCCCTGGGAAATTTGGGAAACAAAGCCACCATCCCATCCCTGGATTGTCTTCCTTGGGAATTTTACATGGTATTCTGAGAATAAATTGTGGGAAGATGGGGATCTGATCTAGTCTGGGAATCAGGAAACTATTTCCCAGAAGTGGTGACACTTCAGCATGTATTTGAAGGTTAGGTGGATGAAGTTCTGAGGATGAGGTGTACTGGGGGAGGAACAGTAAGGGAGGATTTCAATCTATAGGAAGAAGGTTATTGTGAGAAAATAATGCATGTGAAAATAATTTGCAAGGTAGCATTGCTTTAACTGTAAGACATTCTTATTATAAAGTTTGTGCTTCTCGTGTCATGATTCAAGGGCTGTTTGCAATTAATTAACTGCCCACATCTCACCACTTTCATCTTATTACCCCCTGCCATAGATTTCAGACTAGGCTCATCAATTTGTAGTTTCCTCCTTGCATTCTTCTCTACTAACCTTTGCCATTTTCAAATGACCCTTTAAACTCTGTCTTCTTCATGGAGAATGTTCTAAATAACCCTATCCTCCTCCCCAGAGCTCTGATACCTGCAATTCCTTCATCTGTTTTCATCTGTACTCATTCTTAGGCTATATGACTTTCCCTATATTTTTCTTCTATATCTGTTTTCTCCATTTCCTATATGGATTATCCAAGAGCAAGGACTATTACCATACTATCTTTTATATCCTGGAATGCCTAACTTAGACTTCTGGCCCAATACATTTTGTTGACTGAATGGCTTGCACCAGGTTGAAAGTCCTTTCCAGCAGTCCTGCCCATAGATGCTGACTGTTTAGTGACAAGGCTCTTTGAGGACCAGTCAAATGTAATCATTCCTCATCTTGAAAGCTTCAATATTAAGGGTGGCCCTGAAAAATTCATCAGGGGAATAAAGTTTTGCTTATCACGTCTGCTGCCCTGAAGGCCTTCAGGTAAATGATGGCAGATGGATTGAGGCTATAATGGCCAAATGCAATATTAAATCTACTTTCTGTCTCTCTCTGGTCTGCCTAGTAGATTTTGATGTATTGAGTTTTACATTTAGGAACCAATTTCCTTTTGATAAATTCATGCTCCAGGCTGTACAGGGCTGGCCATTGCATTAGAGACATTCAGACAAATGATCAGATATGCAGGCAGAGTATGTCATCCATGAGGTGGGTGGCTTCTCCTGAGGTCTTTGATTGTGGAGAGCTTTTGACTCTTCTTACTCAATTCTGGCACTGCTGGCTATGAAAACAGGTGCAGAGAGTTTGCCATCTTTGGGGACTTTTCTACCTCATATTCATTGAACCTTTGCACTTGAGTCCTTCCATAAAAATTCAATGCTAACACTGATAAGCAAAATCTCAGCTGTACAGAGCCGGGGAAAATTAATTACTGCAGATAGTTAAGGTTCCATATTAATTGAAAGAGCTGACCCAGCTAATGTAAGTATATTTTTTCAATGTAAACATTTTTGAAGAGACTTTCTTTAAAATTTTCCATTTGCCTCTTTGCCTTTTTACCTGTAAAATATGCAAAGTATTTCCATTTTATAAAGATTCATGTATTCAAATAACATTTGTTGAGTATCTATTATATGCTAAACACTAAAGTTAGAAGTATAGAAAATAAATTGTCTCTGACCTCAAGGAGCTTACAGTCTAGAAAGTGATTGGCAAACCTTTTCTGTAAAGGGGCAGATAATATTTTTGGCTTTGCAGGCCATGTATTCTATATCACAACTAATCTGCCATTAGAGTGCAAAAGCAGCTATAAATCCTAAGCCCATTTTATTCATCTGTCAAACACCTAATCGTCACTAAGACTCTCAGACTGTTCGTAGGAAACATTTCCTAACCATGACAAGTAGAAAAAAGCTACTCCCTCTTCTGTGTTCTGCTATATTCAGTACAGCTCTTTATCAGAGAACCTCTAACTCTCTCCTATGTCTGTTTTCTATTTGTAAAAGGAGTCCAAGCAGAGAACACAGTCTCAGCAAAGCCATAAAGACATGGACTGTTCTGGGATGTTTGCTAATTAAATCAGGTATGAATATGAGCGGTCTAGTAGAGTAAAGTGTGGGTTGGGGGTGTGATCACTGGGGCTGGGCACTGGCCAGCCCGTTTGGACTTGATTCAATATAGATTAAAGGTCTACTAAAGGACTTTCTGAAGGGGAATTATGTGATCAGATTATTATTCAGAAAGATCACTTTAGTAGCCTGGTGAAGTGGGTTAAGACTGGAGAAAAGGAGAACAGATAGATGGCAGCCAGACTGCTAGGATGATTGCCAAAGAAGCCAGAATACTGCTTTTGGTGCAGAGGTCTTGGTTGTCACCCTTACGTAAGATCAAATTGCACAATAGAACCATGACAAGGATGGGCCCTGAATTGGAATCGGAAATTGTTCTAGGATCTAGTCTTAGCAATTCTCAACTGTGTAACTCTGGAAAAGCCATTTACCCGCTTTTGAGTTTATATTGTTAGTTGAAACATGAAGAAGTGATTTAATACATTTCGAAACTATTTTTTAGCTCTACATATAAGTAAGTTAATTGCTTGACTTCCAGCTATAGTTTTTCATATAAGAATTATTCTCCATCCTTCTGCCCCTCTTTTGCTTAATTTGGGAAATCTTAAGAATAACTCCTAATATTTTTGAAGAGTACCATTTAGGGCTTAGTTTTACAAAAGTTATCTTGAAGAAACTTCGAAGACACCTTAGAATTTTTCTCTTGTTCTCCTTCACCATCAACCCCCACTGAATCTCCTTGTGAAGTATTTATTTCTTTTCTCAATTCCACATCCTGCTCCTGAGTTATTATTCCCTGGCGTTTGTGGCCTTTCACTATGACCCTACATTATTTTTCCATGCTCATTTTCTCTTCCTTTCCATGCATTAGTCAAAAATACTCCTCTGCTTTGAGCCTATTTCTTTGGTATGTATCACGTGGTACTATAATAATTACCTCATTGTCTGTCTCTTCAGTAAGGCTGGGACTGTGGCTGATTTATCCTTGTATCTCCAGAGACCAGTACACTGCCTAGTACACACAAAAAACTCAATTAGTGCTTCAACCCATGGAAGGCTTCAGTTTATGTCAGTTCTCCTGTCTCCCTAGAGTATCTTTCTCATCTTTCCTGTCCAGTCCATGCTACTTGTCTCCTGGCTTCAAACACAACCCTTTGCATGACACTGTTGCTGCGTGCCTCAACAGGCTGTGAATTCCCCTTCTCAGAGTTTCTTATAGTACAGTTTTCTTTACTCTCTTTTGCATTTATCTAATTTTTGCTTATATTTTAGTTATGTAGGGATCCCTTCCCTCTACAAGACAGTAATATCTGCAGCACAAGGATCTCTATCTTATTTTGTATCTCCTCTAGCATCTATTGCAATTCTTATCATCAATAGCTGCTCAATTAAGGGATTCAAAGTGAAATGAGGAAGCAACCTTACTGCAACCCAGACACTATGCAAATTGGGCTGCCTCTTTCATGACAAACAACCATGATTTTTGTAGAAATGGACAGTATCAGCTGTCTTCTTCTACTGGGGTCTGATTCTGATAACCTGGGACAATTGAAAGCAAACTTCCTAGAGGAAAAAAAGGAGTTCACAATCTCTGCATTCTAAATGCTAGAAGGGATTTACCTGTGGGGTCTACAAGCAACAATTTGCATCCTGGTTTATGTGAAAGATAGAAAGCCCAAGCATCTGAGTGGGGCTGCTGACACAGCAGGGATTCGAGAAGCAGCCACGGGAGCAGAAGCAGGGGCTCAGGGCCAGAATGAAGAAATTAATAATCCACTTATTATTCAGAACAGTGAATGGCTGCAGGCTATTGGCAAGAGGTTTAGCAATTATCTGATTAACTGCTAATGTTACACCAAGAAACCTCTTCAAGACTGCACTTTTTTTGTTAAAAGTCACAGAATGGTGAGAAGCTGCTATTTTGTGCAAAAAGCTGAGAGCTGCAGGTAGGTGGGCCATACTGAGACCCTGGTGGGCTGTCACTCTTTCAAAGTTAGAAGCAAATGGCCATTTTTGCTGCTGTTATAACTCTTCCTGGAAATATCAGCTTCTCTGTGGCACCATAACTCAAATTTAATATGAGAACTGAGGTTGTTTTCCTTTTCATTTTGAGCTCTTGCTTAGAACGGGAGGACCAGGTATCTATCTTTTCAGTGGGAGTTTAGAAAACAGCCTTGCATATCTCTCCCTGTGACACCCAAGCCATACCAGGGCAGGAAGACATCTACCCTTGCTATGTGCTGTCCGTCAATTCAGACTTCACCAGTCTCTGCCGTGTGCTTAGTTACTTCCAAGATACTGCCCTTATTTAAAAGCCATATGCCACCACTGTGGCATGCAGGTCTTCTGTTTGCGCCTATTCCTGCTTTTCTTTAGGCCACTCATCTATTTGAGTAGTCAAAAAGAATTGCAAAGCCCACGCTGTCTTGCGAGGAAAACTTGATTAAGATTCATCAAGACTAAACTGTGTGGGCTGATAGTAAGCCACCTTCTCCAACATTTAAAAATAAACTCAGTCCTTAATTGTATAAAAATACATGTGAAAGTACTTCTTTCTAACCAGCAGTGATAACTAGAATCATCACCACAATTGACCCCCTTTACTTTGTGTTCCTGATGATTCAGGATTTTGTAGGATGTGTCTGTAATAATGGTGAAAAGCAATTTCCTATTTCTACTGATAATATTATCCTAGAGTATTCTCAGCAAATCCCACTCTACCTTTCACCTCCCAACTGTAAATTCCTCCTCTCCTCTCCAATCTGTGGGGGAAAATTGACTTCTCAAATGCAAACATTTGATGTAATTTTTCAGTGGGGTAATCATTGATGTCAGTATCAGGGAAAGGTTAAGCAAGAGAATGTTTACATAAAAACTTTTTACTTTGTAACAGTTCATGAAACAGAGGTGCTCTGAAAGCAAAGGCATTTTGCAGCTGAAAAGGCATTTAAGTGAGAAAATCAAATCCTGTATAGAAGTATTACAGTAGCTTTATTCTAAAATTGGTTAATGGAAAGTATTTTATGAAGATATCAATTATACCATGGCTAAAAAGTCAATTATCTAGTAATTGGAGGGTGAAATAATGGATTTACCTTAGGTAAATTCAAAGTCATGTTTGAAACGTAGCTCTTCATTATTGCATCTTTGACATACAAAATTAATTTTATCTATATAATGGTATTCATTAAATGCAAAGGTTTAGTGATAAATGTCTTATACAAATTTGAAAACCGCTGTATGAAAACAAAGAGGGGGTTGAATTTTCAACCAATTCTATTGGTTTTTTGAAATTACTAATCCCACGTCTCCTTATCACATGCTTAAAATAAATTTGACTATTAAGTTTCAAATTTATATTTTCTTAACAAAATACATTAAGGATAAAAAATTGATTTGTATGTTGTCATTATTCAAGGCCTGTTTTGGTTTTAGCGAGTCTTCAGTGAGAACAACAACAAGCAAGCTTAGCTAAGAACTTTGGCTGTTGTGTGGACATCATTCTTACACTGCTGCTTCAATGCTCTTTTTCTTCTCTGTGTAAGAACACTGTCACACAGAGGCAGCAATAATTTTTTTCAGAAGATCAGCAGGCTCAGTAAGGGCTGTATCCTGTACTGCTTCCAAAAGAAGGGAGCCCCACTAGTTTCCTGACTAATAGATATCTCCAGGTAATCAGAAAGTGGTAGGAAGGACTTTCCAGGGCTTACACAGATTGACTGAGTGACAGCCCAGTGCATCTTCCTCTGAGAAGTAATCAATTTGTGTTCTACCCCATTGCTACTCCCTTCTTTAATCCCTGAAACCGAGAATCTAGAATTTATTAAAGCTATTCAGTTCTTGATTATCCTTAAGTCAAAATCAGCTTCCAGGCATGCAGTTTGACAAATCTCGAATTTTGTATCACATTCAGTTATTTATTCATTAAACACATAATTGAACACCTGCCTAATGTGTTTCAGACACTGTGAAGATCTTGAAATTTACTTTTATGTAGAAGATTAAAATGTAAACATTTGAAAACGTTTCTACTATTGGTATTTTATATCATTTACTGATCTTAAAAACAGATAAAAATGGAAAATAAAAGAAACACCAAACAGTTTGAATGTTAGCCAGGTAATCAGTTTCTAACATCTGAGCTGCAATTGCAATGACAACACATGTTGCAGCCAGTGTCATATTAGAACTTTTCTTGTCTGTTTCCCCTTCTAGGTTGTAAGTGCTCTCATGCCAGAATGTTAATTATTATAATCATGAGTTTTGCAGTCCTAAGAAATTACACTGCACGTGGTACACAGTGCATAATGCTTATTGAATTGGAAGGGAAAGATTTTACAAATCTCCTACAGGGTTTTAGTTTCCTTTAAGACACCTTTTTGTGAGCTATGTGCCAAGCCCTTACTCAGGGTAACTGTTGAAGAAAAAGAGGCAGTAGGAAAGCCTCTATTCATGGAGGATGTGAGCTGGGGGCAGTGGGACAGGACTCATGGCATGGAATGATTAAAGACACTTACTAATCAACTTGTGAGTGAAGGGAGAGAATAGTGTCCCATAGTGTGATCCAACATGCAATTTCTTGAATCTTGAGGAATATTCTTTGATTGCTTTACATCTGACAATTGCTCTCATGTTGAATTATCTCAGTTATAAAGTTAAAACTTTTATTCTGTAGTAATATTTTTTACAAATTATAGACAAGTTAGTAAAACACTGCTTCAGTTTCTTAAGACAGAAAATTTCATAACAAAAAACTTGCAGACCTGGAGAATATGATTGAGAAATACTGGAATGTAGAAGGAGTTTACCTGAGCTGTGTTCTTGCCCAATTCTGCTATTGACTGGCTTCAGTATCTATTGGACAGATCTCTAACACCTCTGTAACTTTCCCACTTTTAAAATGAATGTCCCAATTCTGGGGCAAGTAATTCTGTTTTTACATGGAGTGGTTCTTCTTATTTCTGTTTTTAGATTGATGACTTATGGAGGCAAAGTGAACCAACATGGAAAATAATTTATCCACTTTCCAGAACATTCCTCCAAATAATCAATAAAGGCTGATACTTCACACAGATATAGTGGGATGCCTAAACTGAGTATTTTAGGACAGCAAATGTTAAAAGTGTTTTATGTGCCTGTGGCATAATTTTAACCTTTCTTTGCTTCTGCTAACCTGCTAGACAGGTTTAATACCTGGTTCAGTACGTCTCTACAAGTCCCTGTGTGTCTGCCTGTGTGTTTTAAGTTTACCTGTTTAAAGAAGGGTGAGGAGCTCTTCAAGACGGAATTCTGAAGAGCCAAAATGTAGCAAACTGACCATGAAAGGTGCCTCCAGTTGTGTTACATAGACCTGACAAAATAGTTATTTTGTAATTGTAGAAGGTATATTTGGTACTAAATAGAATATACTTATCTTCCTTGTCAGGACTTCTTTCTAGTTTTTCAAAGTGATAGGCATTTGGCTAAAATGTTGTTGATGGAAAACACAGAGTTTGCAGTTATTGAACAGAAAATATTTGTAAAAGCCAACACCAAACGATAAAATAACAATATAACAATAAAATAATACAAATAAAATACAGTATAACAGCTATTATACAATATAATGTTTATATCGTACTATATATATATTAAATAACTATAGATTATTTAAATAGGCAAGACTGTACTTGAAATTTAAATGTCCAGTGCCACTTATGAAACTGGAATACAGAGCTAAAGAGAAAATACTCAAACTGGAAAGTAATTGCAATAATAATAATAATGTAGTTAAATAATAAGAGTGCTCACCTACTATAGAAAATGGAGTTGCACAATGGACCTGATTCTTTGGTTGGAGAGTTGGCTGTCTCAGGGTGTCTTTAACATTCATTCATTCCGCAAATAATGATTGAAAGTCCGTTTTGTGTCAGATTCTTTTCTAGGTCCTGAAGACAAAGCAGTGGAAAACACACACGCACACACTCTTAAACTTGTGGAGCTCAGAGGAAGGAGAAAGAGAAATAGAACATATAAAAACAAATATATCATATTCCTAATGATAATAAGAGCTCTGGTTCAAAAGAAATCAACAAGCGTGATCAGAGAAGGTCTCATGAATATGGTGACGTTAGAGACATGAAGGAAGTGAGAGAGTGATGTATGAACATACCCAGGTAAAGAGTTTCAGGCAGAGGAACAAGTGCAAAGGCCTTCAGATACAGCCATGAGAATATTCTCTTCTGACTATTTGTGCTTTCTGAGTGAAATAGGAAACAATACCTTCAGAATGGTGGGGGATGGGAGGAGGAAGTGTTAGAGGTTTCAGAAGGGAAGAAAAGATGTAAAATGTTTTTCTAAAATCTTGGGATAATGGGATATAGAACTATACTATTAATAGCATTTCTTGACCTTGGGAAAGGACTGCTTGAGATAAGTGGCCATAAACCCTGTGTGAGACCAGTCAGCATGCTCATGTGATTTTCTTCAGTTATGATCACTGCAGGTGCAGATGTGGAATAGGCAGGCACTGGGATTTATCTAGGGTTAGAGCTTTATCAGGAAAATATAATAGAGGAGAGAGACATAAGGAAGTTTAAGGTATAAGAGGTCAGTGAAAAGGAAGTTGGAGCAAGAGAATTTACATTAAGGTGATTGATCATTTAAAATACTACTATTGATTACAAACTCTCCCATCACCCCAGTATTCATCTGTAAAGTTATGAATTTATGAGTAATTGACTTCCTGTCTTGGGTTAGGTTCCCTAGAAGCGGGTCCTGTAACAGGATTCCTTGCAAATGATTTACTAAGGAAAGAATCATGGGAGACTGGTAAGGAAGTTATGGAAACAGAACAGGGAGAAGAAGATGTCCAGCAAGAATGAGATCTCAGGAAAATTTCCCATAAAATGTGGATTCCACCAGATCTCTCAGGGAAACTCAAGACTCCAGTTTAAATCTCCAAGTTGTCTTGACCCTAGTGGGAGCTTTCATACTGCTATACTCACTAATCATTGGTGAAAAACTTCCAAGGGAATGTGCATCCCCAGATTCTGAGCTCTCTCTGTTGTGAGCCAAGTGGCTCCAGTAGCTCAAGAGCAGTCCTCCAAAGAAATCATAAGTATTGGCTAACGGAAGCAGAGATTCACCAAAGAGGAGGTGGAGGTGCACACACAATGGTTAAAAGGAATCCAAGGTGATCTGGGTAGAGCATGCTATGCTATTCTTTCTTCTCCTTTATCCACAGTATCCAATTTATCTGTAAATACTGTGAATTTTAAGTCCAAATATATAGCTGTTTATATTCCCTCTTTCTCTAATCTATCTACTTTAGTTGTTCTTTCTTGATTCCATTTTAGTTAAATCCACTATAATGTCTTCCTTCCAGTCTCCTAACTGGTCAGCCTTCTGCCATTCTCAATCTCATCAATTCATTCTCAAGCCAGAGGAAAAATGTTCTCACAATATGAATCATATTATGTGAGTCCTTGACCTAGAATACAATTCAAACTCTGCGTAAAGTTCTTCAAGTTCTGCATCTATCTCTTCAGCTTAAGTTGTCAGACTCATTGCTTCACTATTTTCTCTAGCAAAGTTCTGAGTTCTTTGAAAATGCCAAGCTACTTCCTGCCTCAGGCTTTTTCTGTCTGGAGACAGACATACGCTGTCACTATTCCAATGGTACCACTATTTGCACTATGCAGAATTAGTTCCTACTGTCATTACTGTTAACCACTTGCCTTCATTATTCTCAGTTTATGTTTGTTTCCATTATAGAATTTTCATAACTTGTGATTATTTTAATTTATAAATCTGTTCTCACCACTACAGTGTAACCTCATGAGAACAATGACGGTGGTATCACCACACAGTAGATGCCCAACAAATAATTATTGGATTAGTGTGTTAAAACCTGGGTGGGTTGGCTGCTGGTTGTTGTTTCCTTGAGCTCAGCATAGTTAAATAGGAAGATGAACTTTCTGTTAGAACTTCCTGCTATACATTCCTCCTTTCTGAAATTGACTGAGCCTGAGGTTTAAATCCTGATGCCTTCTGGAGGTGCAAAACACTAAACCTCCCACCTAGTGTGGCTATGAAGTGATATAGCTGTGGATATTTGAGGATTTTGATACATTTTATTATTGTGTTGAGTATGTAATTATTACTCAATGGACAGCGTTTGCATTGGATACAATTAAAAATGTTGTCTATATTCTTTTGAGTAGTGATAATTTTACAATGTTTAGTTTTTGCTTTATAAATAATTTAAACCCTGGGAATTCAGAAGTATAAATTACTACCATTATAATATGAACTCATAAATGGATACTTAGTGAAAATTCTATGGAGACCAAATCACAGTTCACTCAAATGCATTTAGATGCTTTTCTACAGATAGTTGCATAACAATGGAAATAGCAAAATTATTTAAAAATATAACTAGTTAAAATAATTAGAAATGTTACACTTAAAAACAACACACAACATTTCAAGCCTTGCATGGAACTTTCAGATCTCCTCTAGTGACAAATGAATTGTATCTATTTTCTTACATGAAATATATATTTACCAGAGCCAAAGTATATACCATTTTAAAAGTATGATTTTATTTTAAATATCTAGGGGAAACATTGATCCCACAGTTTTCATTTTCTACACATGAAGCTGATTGATTTCTAAATTACTTTGCTACGATGATCCAATTTAGGATTTTAAATCCCACAGTGACAAGATTTTCAGGTTATGAGGAAATTTTAATGCTCAGTGCCTAAGTCACTTTTTATTATTAAGCCAGACACTTGGGGAGACCATCAGCTCTTTTCACTGCCAGAAAACCATTGGTGCATTGCAGCTGCACTCAATCTAACTGTGATCTGACCTCATGTGAAATTTTAAGAATTCTGACTTTTGAAATGGAAGCAATATGTTTGTTTATGACTCTGTGAGCAAGGCGTAGGCCCAGAGGCCCTGTTCTCTTCTCTTTTGAACTGTTCAGGGCTTCAGCAGCATTAACACCTATGAAAAGCTGACATCAAAAAACCAAAATACTCCAAATTCTATAGGCTTTAAAAAAGAACTTTATTATAATTTACGTATTGTAAATTCACTAATTTTAAGTGTACAAGCAATGATTTTTAGTAAGTTTACTGAGTTGTGCATCCATCTCTATAATCCAGTTTTAGAACATTTTCGTCACTCCTGCAGTATCCTTCATGCCCATTTGCAGTTAATCCCCATTCCTACCCTGAACCCAGGTAACCACTAGTTTACTTTCTATCTCTGTAGTTTTGGTTTTTCTGCATATTTAATATAAATGGAATCATATAATATGTCATCTTTTGTGTCTGGCTTTTTTCACTTTGCTAATGTTTTAAAGGTTCATCTGTATTGTAGCATGTATCAGTGCGTTGTTTCTTCATTATTGCTGAATAGTATTCCATTGTATGGATGTCCTACATTTTGTTTATTCACAAGTTGATGCACATTTGTGTTGTTTCCAATTTTGGGCTCTTATCAATAATGTTGCTATGAACATTCATATGCAACTCTTTGTGTGAACACATATCTTCATTTCTCTTCAGTAGATACCTAGGAGTGTAATTGCTGAATCTTATGATAGGTCTTATAGGAAGTCGAACATTTTAGAAATTTAAAAAAAAGTTTGCAGTGCATTTATTGAGCTGCAGAGTTCACTGAGATAGATGTGAACAAACAGTCCTTTCTTCAAGAAGCTTATGATCCATAAAAAGGTACAACAACTTTACAAATCACTAGACTCCTAGAAATCATTAGACCATGAGGGAGAGTATGAACACCATCAGAGTTTCTAAAACAGAGCTCTCCTCAATATATAGGTGGGGAGAGTGTGTTCTAACATGTGCCTTTGGGAGTGGTTTAAAGGTTTTAGGGAGATGACAAAATAATCAAAGTAAAGAAAAAAGAAAATGCAGAAAGTGTTGAACAAACACTCAGTCTAATATAGCATGTATTCAAATGTGATTTCTTGGTCTCTTTTTTTGCCTGAGAGCCCTAAAGGACTGGAATATTACATTACAGGCCAAGTCACCAACATTCTAAATGGAGTTGCCATGAAGCTATACACAACATGCTAAAAGTTTAAGAAAGCATTTTTTCCAATGACCATCTATCAAATAGTAGGATCTGAGGTTTGGAAGAGAAATTAAATAATTGGGTAAGGGAAAACATTTTTCCATTGTAATCATCTTTGAGCTTTCCATTTCCCACTCCTATTCCATCAACAAGGAAAAGGAGAATGGTCTTTTCCATCTTCAGGTGGGTTGGGGTGCTTTAAGAGGGACACGTGTTTCCCTTAATGTGTGTCTCCTGGGGTTTCAGCTTAAACAGCCAGCTAGGCTGGTACTGCCTGGGAGTGAGTAATGTGTGTGAAATTCCCATGGGCTAGGTGGGTGTGTGAGTGGGCCAAGGGTTATTTTAAGGAGTACCTGGTCCAAGAGGACTGCCTGGAACAGCAATAAACCATGAGAGAGAGTTCCTCTAGGTGGGATAAACTGCCTGAATTCCAGAAGCTGAGGACAGAACCTTAAGTATCCACATAAAGAAGGGGCCTGGTTCATGTCTGGGATGCTACCATTAGGCACTCTGTGGAAGGTTCTTCCGAAAAGCCAGGAGATCCCATGCAAAGGGAGCTTTCAAATGGAGCCTGTATAGCACCAGCCGTGTAAGGTTGAATTCTTTTCCTTGAACCTCTAACCTACTCAGCTCCACCTCAGGAGAGTCAGAGGCCTTGACTAGTTTTTAATTGAAGGTAGGGCTAAAAAAGAGAATTAAATTTTGAAAGACATTATAGGCCACTTGGAGGGATTTACATATTACTCTGTGAGTGGTGAGCAGATCCATAACAATAGTTATATGTTAAGAAGTTTAATCTGGAACTTGTATGTAGGCCGCTTTGAGGTAGAATTCAAACTTCGAAAAATTCTGAATTTTGTACTAGTTGGAAACACAGGATGGTGTTACGGTTTGCAGTGGTATTAAATAATATAGTTGAATTCTTTTAAAAAGAGGTACATATGAGCAAACTTTGCCTTTCAAAGTAGGCAAAAAGTTGCATGACCGGTTTTGTTTCTCGTTATATTTAACCTCTTGAGTCTTCAGAGAAGCCCCTGGTGGCCTGAAAGAGTTAATGTTCCATCTTAAGTACCCCAGTTAGCACTAGGATATTTTTAAGATGGATGGTGAGGAGGAGAGAATTTAGCCCATTTATTCATTGAGCTCCCACAGGGCTGTGAGTCAACCAAGTACAGAAAAATCCAAGAAGGGGAGAAAGATCAGTATGTATCACCTTACTGCTAAAATTTTAAATCAAGCAGCATGTTCCTGCATATTACTCCCCTGAAAACCAAGAGGAAATGAGAAAGTTCAGACTGTAAATGTCAGTGAACTGCTAGATTATAGCGTTAGTAGGAAAAATATTTGTGACCCTAAATGCAGTTAAGCAGAGCTTCAGGGAGAAGCTGGAATTTTCTCATAGCAGTTTTGATTTGCAATCAGTTTGCTTAGGCTATTATTAGAAGAATAAAGTTGCTGTGGTGTGTGAGTGGGAGAGGGATTGTCCGTTTTCCACTTAAACACAGTTTTCGCGTTCACTTTTTAAAGAAGAGCCAGGCCTACTCAGTACCCATTCCACTTTTTGGGAAAGAGACTTGGATTCTCTGAATGATGAGGCTTACAGGATTTTGTACAGCTGTGTCTCCCAGGATCCGGTAATTTCACAGGTCACAAGTCTCGAAGACAGCTATCTCTCCTCTTGGTTACAGTCCCTCCATTTGAAATATCAAGTCCTTGTAGTTCGAACGTGAGGCCGTTAGTAGTTATAGTGACTGTTTATTGAGCACATGGCAAAACACGACATACATTATCTCATTTAATGTTGCCAGAACCCAGCAAAAAGGCTGTTGTTTTATGGGTGAGAAAACAGACTCTGACAAAGATTCTGAGTCTTGCCTGAAGGCACATGAGGAAATGATGGATCAGGATGAAAACTAGGTCTGTCTTACTCCACAGTTAGCTTTGTCCACACCGAGTCACTGTCAGAAACAAAACCCTGAGGACTTCAGAGATCCAGAATGATACTCACTGCTCATGTTAGTTGTTGCCACACTAACCTAACATAAGCCCAAAGGCTTTATGTGGTGGAGAATGAGCCCTCCTATTAGTTTAAGCACATTTTATAGGTATTTTCATATAGCCACATATCACTTATTTACATTGCATTTGTGTTTCCAAGAACACATGGAACATGTCAATTTTATTCCCTTCTCCTTTTTCTAAAATGCTTATCTTGAATTCCTAAGGAATTTGTTCTTCCGTGTCCTGATGTTACTTTACTGTCATGTGTGTTTTCTCTTCAGGAATGTTTAACTCATGCACATTGAGGTTCAATTTCCCCCTTTTCTTTTTCCCTTATTTACAAATCTTTAAAAAAATTTCTTCTATGCCTAGTCTTTTGTTTGTTTCTCATGGTTTTTCTTGATTGCCTCCTATTCTGGGTTTGTCAAAATCCTTTCTTTTGCCCTTCATCTACTTCGGTGTCGTAACTTCATTTTTCCCCTCTGGACTTTGGATAATTTCATTTCCTCTGAAAGGAGCTCATTCAATCTATTTTCTTTCTCTCTTCTGATTCTTTGGCTTTTAGAACCAATCAGGCCTGGAACTAAATTGTTACCACTAGAATTGAAATTCTACTACCTGTGAGGCATTGGGCAGGTTACCTAACTTCTTTGACTAAAGTTGCTGCATGAATAAAATGAGAATGCCTCTCAGGGTCATGTAGCTAGGATTCCAGAGGTCCCTGGCAAGAGTGGGTTGCCCTGCAGTGACTTCACTCACCCCTTCGTTAGGAGCTGTTCAGGGCTGGGTTTGTTTTCTTACTGTTGAGTTTTAAGAGTATGTGTATAGGTGTGTGTGTCTGTATACATATATATACACACATATATAAACAGACACATATATATATACACATATATATACGTGTGTATATATACACACACATATACATGTATATATCTCAGGGAACACGTATAGAGAAGGCATATAGAAAGGTACAAGATAGATAGATAGACAGATAGATAGATAATGTTATTCTCTTGAAAATGTGTTTTGTAGACCATAAAGTTTTAATTTTAATAAAGTTCAACTTATTATTTCTCTTGTGGATCATGCCTTTGGCATTATAGCTAAAAAGTCATCAAATCCAAGGTCTGTATTTTCCCTTATATTATCTTCTAGGAGGTTTATCATTTTGTGTTTAGTATTATAGTTTTGTATATTTACATTGACCACTCTTAGCCACTGCTAGAGCTGAAGCACTGGGAGGAAGGGCACCATGTCTCAAGGCAACACTGAGCAGGGGGGCCCTGAGCTCGGCTCATAAAACCATTTTGCCCTCCACATCCCAGGCCTGTGATGGAAGGGGCTGCTGTGAAGGTCTCTGACATGCTATTAGGGACATTTTCCTAATAATCTTGGTGATTAACATTCAGCATCTTCTTACTTATGCAAATTTCTGCAGCTGGCTTAAATTTCTCCCCAGAAAATGAGTTTTTATTTTCTATTGCATTGTCAGGCTGCAAATTTTCCAAACCTTTATGCTGTGGTTTCCTTTTAAACTTAAGTTCCAGTTCCAAACCATATCTTTGTGAATGCATAAAACTGAATGCTTTTAACAGCATCCAAATCACGTCTTGAATGCTTTGCTGCTTGAAAATTTCTTCCTCCAGATACCCTAAATCATCTCTCTCAAGTTCAAGGTTCCACAAGTCTCTAGGGTAAAGATAAAATGCTGCCAGTCTTTTTGCTGAAACATAGCAAGGATCACCTTTATTCCAGTTCCCAGTAAGTTCCTCATCTCCATCTGAGACCACCTCAGCCTTGACATCATCTGCATCCCTATCAGCATTTTGATCAAAGCCATTCAACAAGCCTCTAGGAAATTCCAAGCTTTCCCACATCTTACTGTCTTCTTCTGAGCCCTCCAAACTGTACCAACCTCTACCTGTTACCCAGTTCCAAAGTTGCTTCCACAGTTTTGGATGTCTTTACAGCAGCACCCTACTACCTGGTACCAATTTTCTGTATTAGTCCATTCTCCCACTGCTATGAAGAAACACCAGATACTGGGTAATTATAAAGGAAAGAGGTTTTATTGACTCACCATTCTGCAGAGCTGGGGAGGCCTCAGGAAACTTATGATGGCAGATGGAGAAGCAAACATGTCCTTCTTCACATGATGGTAGGAAGGAGAAGAATGAGAACTGAGCAAAGGTGGAAGCCTCTTATAAAACCATCATATATTGTGAGAACTTACGAGAATAGGATGGGGGAAACTTCCCCCATGATTGAATTTCCCTCCACTGGGTCCCTCCCACCACACATGGGGATTATGGGAACTACAACTCGGGATGAGATTTGGGTGTGGACACAGCAATCCATATTACATACATTGAGAAATGGGACAAGACCAGGATGCCCACTTTCAACACTCCTGTTTAACATAGTACTGGAAGTCCTAGCCAGAGCAATCAGGCAAGAAAAAGAAATAAAACACATCCAAATAAGAAAATAAGTCAAGTTATCTTTCTTTGCTGATGACATGATTCTATACCCCGCAAACCCTAAAGACTCTGTCAAAAGGCTCCTAGACCTGATAAAGTTCAGTAAAGTTTCAGGATACAAAATCAGTATGTAAAAATCAGTATCATTTCTATACACTAATAACGTTTAAGCTGAAAGCCAAATCAATAATTCAATCCCAGTTAAAATAGCCACAAAGAGAATAAAATACCAAGGAATGCATATAATCAAGGAGGTGAAATATCTCTACAAGGAGAAGTACAAAACACCGCTGAAATAAATCAGAGACAACTCAAATAAATGAAAAATATTACATGCTCACAAATTGAAAGAATCAATAGCATTAAAATGGCCATGTTGCTCAAAGTAACTTCTAGAGTCTATGCTATTTCTATCAAACCACCAAATTATTTTTCAGCAAATTAGAAAAAAATCTGTTCTAAAATTCATATGAAATAAAAAAGAACCCTAATAGCCAAAGCAATTCTAAGCAAAAAGTACAAAGTCGGAGGCATCACGTTACCTGACTTCAAACTATACTACAAGGCTGCAGTAACCAAAGCAGCATGAGCTGGTATGAAAACAGACTCATAGGCCAATGAGACAATATAGAACCAGAAATCAAGCTGTACACCTACAATCATCTGATCTTCTACCAACTTGACAAAAATAAGCAATAGGGCAGTGACTGCATATTCAATAAATAGTACTGGGACAACTGATTATATGCAGAGGAATGAAACTGGACCCCACTTCACCATATAGAAAAATTAAATAAAAATGGATTAAAGCCTTAAATGTAAGACCTCACGCTATAAAATTCCTAGAAGGAAACCTAGGAAATACCGTTTTGTACATTGGCCTTGGCAAATAATTTATGACTATGTCCTCAAAAGGAATTGTGACAAAAACAAAAATTGATAAGTGGAGACTAACTAATTAAGGAGCTTCTGCACAGCGAGAGACTATCAAGGGATTAAACAGACAACCTAAAGAATAGGGAAATATTTGCAAACTCTGCATTTGACAAAGGTCTAATATCCAGAATCTATAAGCAACTTTAATTTACAAGCATAAAACAACCCCATTTAAAAGTGGGCAAAGGTTATGAACAGACACTTCTCAAAAGAAAGTGTGTAACAACCAACAAGCATATAAGACTTTTTTATCATCACTAATCAGAGAAATGCAAATCAAATCCATAATGAGACACCAGTCAAAATGGCTTTGTTAAAAAATTAAAAAAAAAAGCAGATGTTGATGAGGTTTCTGAGAAAAAGGACATTTATGCACTGTTGTTGGGAATGTAAATTAGCATTGTGGAGAGGAGTTTGGAGATTTCTCAAAAAACTAAGGCTTCAACTACCATTTGACTCAGCAACCCCATTACTGGGTATACACTCAAAAGAAAACAAGTCCTTCTACCAAAAGGACTTATGCTCTCAAATGTTTGTCACAGCACCATTCACAATAGCAAAAACATGGAATCAATCCAAGTTCCCATCAACAGTAGAACAAATAAAGAAAATGTGGTACATATACACCGTGGAATACTATACAGTCATAAGAAAGAACAAATATCCTTAGCAACAATGGGGATGCAGCTGAAGGTCCTTATCCTAAGTGAACTAATGCAAAAACGGAAAACAGATATCGCATGTTTGCACTTGTAAATGGGAGCTAAACATGGGGTACACGTAGGCATAAACATTGGAACAACAGGCTGGGCACTGTGGCTCACGCCTGTAATCCTAACATTTTGGAAGGTCGAGGAGGGTGGATCACGAGGTCAGGAGTTTGAGACCAGGCTGGCCAACATAGTGAAACTGTGTCTCTACTAAAAATACAAAAAAATTAGCCAGGTGTGGTGGCGTGTGCCTGTAAATCCCAGCTACTCGGGAGGCTGAGGTAGGAGAATTGCGAGAACCCAGGAGGCAGAGGTTGCAGTGAGCCGAGATTGCGCCATTGCACTCCAGTCCGGAAAACAGTGCGAGACTCTGTCTCAAAAAAAAAAACAATAAAATAAAAAATGAAAAAGAAGATTGGAACAACAGACAATGGAGACTACTAGAGGGAGGAGAGAGGCAGGGGACAAGGGCTGAAAAACTACCTATTGGTTACTATGTTCACTACCTGGGTGACAGGTTAAATCATACCCCAGATTTCAACTCATGCAATATACCTTTGTAACAGACCTGCACATGGACACCCTGAATCTGAAACAAAAGTTGAAAAGGAAAAAAAAAAAAAAGCAACCATATTTGAAAATGAGGAAGAGATCTGAGCAGACAACTTAATAATGAATATATACAGATAATAAATAAACATGTAAAAAGATGTTCAACATTACATGTCATCCTAGAATTGCCAATTAAAACAATGAGATACCATTATATACTATTACAACGATGAAAATCCAAAACATTAGCAACACCACTTAGCAAGGATATGGAACAACAGGAACTCTCATTCATTGCTGAGGAAATGCAAAATAATACAGTCATTTTGGAAGCAAATTTGACAGTTTCTTACAAAACTAAACATACTTTTACCAATGATCTAGTAATCACACTTTTTTTGGCATATATCCAAATAGGTTAAAATATGTGTACATAAAAATCTGCACATGGATGCTTATGGCCACATTATTAATAATTGCCAAAACTTAGTATCAACCAAGATGTTCTCCAGTAGGTGAATGGATAAACTGTAACATGTTAAGATAATATTGTTTTTCAGTACTAAAAAGAAATTAGCTGTCAAGCTATGAAAGCATATGGAGGAACCTTAAATACACATTGCTTAAAGAAGCTAGTCTGAAAAGCCTCCATACTATATGATTCCAACTATATGACATTCTTTAAGAGGCAAAACTATGAAGAAAGTAAAAATATTAGTGGTTGCCAGGGGTTACTGGGGAGGGAGGGATAAGTAGGCAGATCACATAATTTTTAGGGCAATGAGATGATTCTTTATGATACTATGGTGGTAGATACGCCCATGATGCATTAGTCAAAACCCTTAGAATGTACAATGCCAAGAGTAAAAACGGAATATAAACTATGGACTTTGTGTGGTAATGATGTATCACTGATAGGTTCATTGATTGTAACCACTTTGGTGTGGGATCCTGAAAATGGGGAAGGCTGTGAGTATGTGGAGGCAGGGGATAAACAGAAACTCTCTATACTTGCCATTCAGTTTCTTGTAATTCTAAAGGTGCTCTAAAAAATACAGTCTATGAAAATATAGGATGCATATATTCTGCATGTCTTCTACCTATATTCTAATCTCATCTATTTTCTGACCTATTGGCTGAGTGTCAGTACAGTATTCACACCCTACCATTTTTGTTGTTGATAACTGCAATGGCCAAGTGTTTTCCTTCTTTGAAAAAATTACTCTCTTAAACTACTTATTCAGTTAGTTATTTTGTAAAAATGTGTTAAGTGTTTACAATAACTCTACCAGGCAGGTAGAACATCTGATTTTTTTTTCCGGTTTGGTAAAAGACAAAACTGGTTTGCAGGGAATTTAAGTGACTTTTTGCAGGCCACACAGCTTGTTGGAGGCAGAGTCAAATAAGACCTCTGATTCTCTTATCCCCATCCTGGGATCTTGTGCTAAGATTATGAAATGAGAAAACATTAAAAAATTTAATTTCCTGGCCGGGCGCAGTGGCTCAGGCCTGTAATCCCAGCACTTTGGGAGGCTGAGGTGGGTGGATCATGAGGTCAGGAGATCAAGACCATCCCGGCTAACACAGTGAAACCCCATCTGTACTAAAAGTACAAAAAATTTGCCGGGCGTGGTGGTGGGCACCTGTAGTCCCAGCTACTTGGGAGGCTGAGGCAGGAGAATGGTGTGAACCCAGGAGTCACAGCTTGCAGGAAGCCAAGATCGCACCACTGCACTCTGGGCGACAGAGCGAGACTCCGTCTCTCACACACACACACACACACACACACACACACACACACACACACACACAAATTCCTACAGTTCTATACGATGTTGTATAATTTATAAATAGTGCTTCTTTGCACAACAGAGAGTTACAATGTTTGACAATGTCATTTAGAGGGACTGGTTGATAGTAAATACAGGAGGGTATTATAACTCTTGTGACTTTTATGCAAGAGGTCAGTCTTCAGATCCAATATATATATTGCTCTTTGAAAAGCTATCAATATTTTCTCTTACTGAAGGGCAACAGAAATTATCAGAGTACTGAAAACAGAGAAAGCACAGCATAGATACGTAAATAAAGAGAAGACATTCCTATATAATTCTCCGTAATAACATGGATAACCATTTAAAGACAAGATTTTGAGCAATTGCTGACAAAGGAGGAGTATTTTATGTAACCAGCAAATTAAGAGATATTAGGGAGTAACTTTTAATTCTCAACTCTTAAAACATTGGTACAACAGAATATTAACCAGATCAAACCCCAAACAATTTCCTTAACAACAACTGCTGAGGATTTTCGTGTGTGTGTGTGTGTGTGTGTGTGTGTGTGTGTGAGAACTGACAGTTGTAGCAAAACATCCATTCTTCCATAATGGAATTTTAGCTAGGTACATGGACACTTGATTAAATACTCTATTTCTCATCCTTCTTTGGAGGTATATGGGATCGTGTGGCTAAGGTCTGGCTAATGGAGTGTTAACAGAAGAAAAATGTGAAAGTTTCCTGTTATGCTTGAAAAATGGGGGATTTACTTCCCCTCTCCATATTGGAATGAATATGTAATAATGGGATCTGGAGCAGACATGTTGGATGGCAAGGCAGAGCCAAGCAATTAAAGATGGTGAAGCAACTAGATAGAAGTCTACTTACCTCCTTTTTGTGTGAGAAAGAAATAAACTCTGTGTTCTATAAGTCATTATTCTTGGTCTCTCTGTTACAGCAGCGGAACTAGTGCCTAATTAATACAGAAGTTAATGACAAAACAATAATATATGCAATTTGTGATTTATAACATATTATTTAGTTCTAAAACTAGTAATCATAGCCATGTTTATTATTCTCTCTCCAGAGTATAGTTGCACTTATTCTCATTCTTTTTGACATCTTGATAAATGTTAGAGTTAATAGGACCTCGTATGTGTTATTATAGATCATTATTTGGATTGAGAGTGCTCCAAAGTTGGTGGGGGGAGACCACTCAAATTACAATAGTAGTAAAAATCTGATTCCTCAAGTGAATATATGAGCTTTCAGTGCTTCATTCAGTATTGGGTAATACCAAGGCTGACTTTATCTAAATGATGCAAATGATTATTTAAGTGATCCACTCACTTCCATTTCTCACTTAATTAAGTCCTTGCTCTGTTATATACACAGTTTCAGTTTAAATAACATTTCTAAGATTTTATGTCCTTATCTTTAAAATGAAGATAATAGCTTTCAAATGCCCTCAAGCACTGCTTGGTCTATATTCGATGCTCCAATAATGTTTTTGTCTTTTCATGAGCATACAAAATGTAGCCCCAATGACAATACAAAAAAAAAAAAACATGTGAAAGGGTAGCAATATTATTTATTTTTCAATTAGTAGAATCAGTCAGAAAAAGAAATATTACTAATGTACAAACTTTTACACTTTGGTGCTAGAACTTTGAGCCAGGTCTCCTTACTACAATAGGCATTAATTTAGGCTGTCAGTTCCACGAAATGAAATTAGGCATGTTATGGAAAAGCTTTTCCATTTAACCTGCATCTATTTTGGATGTGCGTGTTCAAGCCAAAAGAAGTACTTAAGTTGAGAACCTATTGATTTAAGCAGTACCGTTCTCATATGTTCTTTTTGTTCCTACTGCTTCCTCATTATTCTTGCCTTTTTTATTTGCTCTTCAGACCTCTGTTACTTAATGAAGTCACATCTTCATTGAATTCTCCACCAGGATGCTTATTTCCTGATCCAGCAAATTCATTAACATGCATAAATAACAGAGACTTAGGGTAGAAATGGCCAAAGCAATGGATTGGCTCCTAGTCACAATTTCACAGTCTTTTCTGTCTCCTGATCTATGTATTATTTTTGTTATTAGAGAGAGTTTGAGAAGTAGTCTGGAAAAAATAAAGTGGGAAAGAGCTAAAGGGTATTGAATACATGTACAGGGTCAATTTAAATTTAAGAATAGAATTAAAATTGCAGCTTGAAAATTTCAAATATATGATTTTTTTTTTAAAGTGAGCTTCCCCTATTTCGAAATTTTGTGCATCAGTAAAATTTAAAAAGAAATTTGGCATATAGTTATCAACCCTTTTATCTTTCTCAGAATGACTACAAGAACTGTGATGAGAATGCAGAATAGGTCTTTCTCAAGGCACAAAAATTCTAGTTTAGTCACAGCAGTATTAGAGCATTATTCACCCTAACTAATATAACTGACTAAAGATGAAAAAAGGATAAATCATAATAAAGAACAGGGTTTTTTTTGAGTAGAGTAAATTCATCTCTATGAAATACTCTATATGTGGGTCTCACTATTATTTTTTTTAAATTTTAGCCATGGACTGATGAAATACCTCCATTAACCCATAACCAGATTATGGACAAACATTATGGTTTGTGAGTATAAGCCACTCTTTCTGTTGAAGGTTATTTGTACCTGCTCTTTTATTGGACCCTTTTGTCCAGTTACTCACATTTGCATTATTTCTGAGGCCACACACTTCTTTTTGGTCTGGATCTAATCTCCAATTGCTGGCACATTTTGCCTTCTTACTTTCCAGGCTCCTTGCCTGTCTTTGGGATATTGAACACCATCTCGCTTTTGTTCAAGTGATCCATCAGTTGAACCTTGCATCTCCCATGAACCTTTCCTGAGACACAGCTACGATTTCAAGTCATTTTTTTTTTTTACAGATCCCTGTGATCAGTTACTTGTTAAGGTAGGGGAACCTTGACAGCTGTGACAGATGTTTCTGTGGATAAAATGCGGTGGGGAAAAAGGTTGAGGCTATCCTTTTAAATAGAATCAATGCCTGCCAGCTGCCTCACCATCTTGTATTAGCATTACATTGGTGGCTAGAACTAGGCTAGCTTATGATAAATACCTCTTCTAGGACCCCTCTCCTCCAACAAATATCTTAAAAGTAACATAAGAACAGTAATCCCAATAAACTACACTAATCAACAACAGAAATAACATTTTGAAGCTCTTTATCTGTTTATCCCTATTTATTAACTGATTTTTTGTTGTTGGGGGGTTATAAGCAAAATGTAAGAAAATTTTGTTAGAATTCTATTGCTCAAAAAGTTAAGATTTTATGCATATAGCTATTATATGATTTTTATATATTTTAAATAATGTATCTCTTTTAAGCCAACAAATGGCATTGCACTGTATTCCTTTTCATGCTGTTCCTCTTTTGCTATTAACCATCTGTACTGTGCAACCAGAATATTAGGGGCTGGCTTCCATTATAAGAGTGCCAATAATTAACATGGAAGAACAGTTGTGACCATGGCAAACACAGCAAGACAAATCTCAGGATAAGTTGCAGAAACGCTTGGGGGCAGTTGTATTGTCATATGTGGAAATGTTACTTGGAGGAAGAAATTAATTCTCCTACAATCTTTTCCCTTTAAAGGAAAAGGTGATGAAAATCTTGACTTGGAAAATCCTAGACAAAATTTCCTTCATGTGACCAGCTTAGAAATTTCCCATGCTGTTGCTTGCTGTCTCACACCTAATTACAAGGAAGTAATTAACTATTTTGATTTCAAAGAAAGTGTTTCAGACCTTGTTCTTTCCTACCTGTTAGCCTGTAATATTGAAGTAGTAATGGCAACAAAGATATTATTTAAGCAGGAGGAGATAAAATTTAAAAGATTTTATATTAATTTAATTAATAACTACTGAACAACTCACATGCTAGTTATTCTCATGGTTAATGGAGAGACAAACATCTCAAATATACTGCCTCTCCTTTCAGTGATCCATGGATTATGGATTATTTAGAATTAATGATTTTTGCTTTATCACTCAATTGACACATATTTATTGCATAAAGTACCTGTTTTCTTCTAGATTTTATAGGAGTAATTTAGTTTGTGTTTCCTTGAAAGCAGAGCCTGAAATACAGGGTTTTGTGCTCATATTTTATTTGGGAAGTGATCTGAAAGAGCAAGAGAGCTTGGAATAGGGCAGAGGCCCCTACAAGGATGGCCCTTGCTGCAGTCAACCACCTTGGTATCCAACACAACAGATTAAGAGGAAAAAGATGTAGCATTTATAATGGAGTACTTTACGATCGAATTAGTGGAAGATGTAAAATTAATACTTGAAAACTATAGGGTAGAATATTGAGAATATATGCTTGAGGACAAAATAGTTTTTACATAGACAAGGATTTCTCAACGAGGCCTGATTTTTCAACCTCTGCAGGTGATACTTAGCAATGTTTGGAGATTTTGTTGTTGTTGTTGTCGCAGTGCAGCATTGGGGTGGAGTGGGAAGGTACGCTACTAGTATCTAGTGGGTAGAGGCCAAGGATGCTGCTAAACATCTTACGATGCACAGGACAGCTCCCCATAATACAATGAAATATCTGGCACAAAATGCCAATTATGCTGCTGCGGAGGTATCTTCCTCAAACATTGAAATGGCTATGAATCACCTGGGAGTCTCATTAAAATATAGATTCCAGTCAGTAGGTCTGGGGAGGAGCCTGACAGTCTGCTCTTTCTAACTAGCTCCCAAGTGATGCTGATGCTGCTTGGTCTACAGGCCATGATTTGAGTAGCAGGGCTACAGACAGTGAGCATTGTAAAAGATAAGAAAAGTGAGAGATTAACAAGTAGCACAACTTTTCTTAGGGGAAAGCCCTGAGAAAAGGTGAAATTCATAGTGGCTGAGATTTCTTGATAGGTATGGCGGTGAGAAAAAAGAGAACAAAATGAGTAAAGGAGTGAGGATGACAATTCTCAGCACAAAATAAACCTGGCTCAGGAAGAGAGACAGTGTGAAAAGAGTATGTGGTGAGAAAACTTGGGTTGCAAGATTTGTCTCATCCTTGATGTTGCTCAGTGGCTTTAAGCAAGTTACATAATCTTTTGGGTCTCAGTTTCCTCGTTGTAAAGATACTTCAGAGCTTTCTTTTATGGAGATTAATGTGAAATGTATAAATTTAATACTTTTCACATGTAATTCTAGAGCCAAATAGCCTAGGTTTGAATCTCTGCTGTGCTTCTTGCTGTGTGACCTAGAGCAGTGCTTCAATGGTTTTTATAATTTTACTAGAAGAGAGTTCAGTAAAAGTTTTCATGTGAAATATGGGATCATGTTTTACAAAACTAATATTCATAGATGTTAGCCTTTATTTCATGTGCTTTACATGTATTCTGTATGCCATCTTAAGTTTACCCAAACTACTGGATGGAGTTACTTGTTGGGTTCCGCATTTTACATATGAGCAACTAAGGTTAAGTAAGTTGCCCAATATCCTACAGCTAGTAAATGACACAGCTGAGGTTCAAACACAGGCCACCTGGCTAGAGAATCTGCTCTGTTAGCGACTATGTTGCTGGAGTTTTCTTAAATACAGGTATTCTGTCTCCTTATTTCTAGCTTTTGTTTCCCAGAAGACTTGTGCTGTCTCAACTGGCTTGCTCGAGAAACTTCAGTATTTTCATATTTTCAGGTTACTAGAGAGGATTCAGCAAACAAGCTTTTTAACTGGTTGGATATTTGCAAGTTTTCTACTTATGGGGGTGGAGGGAAGGACATCTCCCTGGACTCTTCTAAATTTATTGTTCTTTACCTTGTTTTTCCAGGATCCTAAGATCCCACTGAAACAGTAATAGGTGTTTACAACTCATCCTAAATATTTCAGAATGCCTAATATATACTATATATTTCTCCCATGATAATACAACACTGTTCTACAAAAATATCAGAGTGGTGTGTTTTTGAGTGGAATTGTACAACTCAATAGATTCACAATATACAGCTCATGCTAATAATAAATTAATAATAAAGTAATGTTAAAAGTTCTTGTAAAAGTTTTGGTAATCACTAATCAGATAACGCTATCCCTCCCCATCATGACTAGGTAAAACTAGTTTACGTACTTGAGGTTTTGCTCTGTGAAAGCCTGTTTTCCCATTAAACAGAATATCCAATTATTTTGTCTTATAGGGACGTTTTTGATTTATCGGAGAAAATCATTTAAGTTGACAACTTTTAAAAACTCAGACCATTTCAAAGTATGTCACACACTGCACGTACCCCCTACCTCAATTTCCCTTGAAGTGGGGCATACATGGTTTTCTTGACAGCAGCCAAGTTTGTGCTTGGGCAGAATGTGACATTGATGATTCCCCATCTTTTATATTCTCTGAGGGGGATGTGTTTGGGACAGGAACATACCAGGAATTTTTTTTTTTTTTAAGTAAATGTGTCATGAAATCTGTTGTGACAGATTTTAAACAAGTCCTTGTAACTGGGCAAAGTGAAATGACAGCACAGGGAGACTGGACAGAAACACATCAACCCGGTAAGTTTCTTGATTTCTGTTGCCTTTGTCTCTCCCGCTGTGTTGAAATGCTCCTCCCGTGGAGCTGGTGATGCCTGGTGGAAGGTCTCTGGCACTCCAAAGCAAATATCCTCCACCAGCCTCCAGCTCCTAACTAAGAGGCAATTACAACCCTTCTTTCCTGGGAGGTGTCAGTCATGAAGGCAAAGGAGCCTTTGGAGGTGGGTTGGAGTGTGTCAGTCAGTCAAAGAGTAAACTCCGGCATTGAACAAATGGTGTGTTCCTGCATGCAGTGCCAGCAGGCAGCTTCTGGCTACAAACTCTTTTGCAGAGATAAAAGCCTTCCTACTGGAGTTCTAGCGGTTCTAAATATTTCATGCCTGTGCTTGAACAAAAAGTTGCCATGGGAAGGCAGACTTGAAGATGTATTATCAGCTTGGTATTTTCCAAGTTAAAGATTCTCACTACCTTGTCCTTCTTTGCCCCATTTCCACCCAAGTCAGAAACTCCAGTTGCAAGCATTCTTTACAAATTACGATTTTTATCTTATGTGTCTTCTCTACTGAAATCTGTTGGTTCTGCCTATAAGTTCTACTAAAGATGTCACACACTCTAATAGGAGAGGAAGCAGAAGCTGCTTTATTCTATGATGTGGTTAGAAGTATTTGTGGTAATCAAGTTGTATTAGTGATCTGTTGTTGGGAAACTATCCCAAAACTAAGTAGTTAAAAAAAAAAATGAGTATTTATTACCTCTCACAGTTACTGTGGCTTAGGAAGTCAGATAGGGCACAGTGGAGATATCTTTGTTCCATGGTGTCTGGCCTCAGATGGAATGTTTGAAAGCTAGGGGCTGGTGTCATCTGAAGATTTATTTTCTCACATGTCTAGCAGTGGATACTGGCTTTCAGCTTGGAGCCTAGCTGGGCTGAACTTGTAGCTGTGGCTTCCTCAGAATAGGTTGGCTGGATTTCAAGGACAAGTGTACCAAGACATATTAATTTTTATGACTTGCAGAAGTCACTCAGGGTCACTTGTGCTCATTTTATTGGTTAATGCAGTTATAGAGGTTTGCCCAACTTCTAGGGGACTGCCCTATCAAGGGATGTCAGCAACATATTGTAAGAAGAGTGTGCAAAATGAAACACATATTGGTATGGTCTTCTTTGGAGAATATAATCTATTTCTAGTGTATAGTTGAGAAAAGTTTAGCTAGTGCTTTGGGAATAATGTCTATGCTTCATAGTTATTTGGCTATGTAATTTATGAACTAGTGGAAACTGTTCAGTAGTCACATTCTGGCAAATCCAGGTAGTGATTTGTAATATTTCAGTTGCTTTTATATTTAATATTTATTTTAAGTATCACTTAAAGTACGGTCAGTCAGGAAATCTCACCCTCACATTATGCATGAAGATGCTGATGCTCAGAGAAGTATAGATATCTTAAAGTATAGATATCACCCAGTTATTTAATGGCAGCTTTAGGACTAGAACACAGCTTCTCTAATGCCTTGATCTTTTCATCAGAACTTACAACATCTACAATTTGTAGCATCCTCAACAAATGAGGATTTATTGAGTAATTTTCATGGTGGAGGCACAGAGGTGGATACTGAGCTTATAAAGATGAATATAACCATAGTCCCCACCTTTATGGAATGTATGGTCAAATGGAAAAGATAAACACATAAATGCAAATGTTCAAAAGAGTAGGACAACTGCAGAGATGAAAGTAGGCAAAGGTGCTATTTGAGCACAGAGGGAACTACTTAGTTTATTTTGGGGTTTAGGGATGACTTTTTTGGGGAACAATATTTAAGCCTAAATTTTCATTGCTTGGCTCACTAGACAGCTGCCTGGAAAACAGCCCACTGGACACTTACATTTTAACATATATATTTTAAAATAATATTTGTTTTACCTGAAATATGGTATGGCAATTCCTTTTTACTTTTGTCCTCCAATAAAGTTACACATTTCTAAAATCTTAATGATATGTATGTCTTATTTGTTGTTCTTTTGTATAGCATTATTATTAAATATTGTGGTTTCTGATTGGTTATTACTGGTATATAAGACTTCCAGTGTCTTTCCGAAAGAACAGATATTTTACACAGTGATCCTGCTGTGCTTTTTCTAGCTTCTTGAATAGGATGCTTAGCTTACTGATTTTCAACTTTCCTTCTTTCCTAATGTATGCATTTAATGGTATGTATTCCCTTTTATTATGACTGTTGCTATGTTCCACAAGATAGATATTTATGTTTTCATTTTTGCTCAGTTCTGTATGATGTAATTTTATTATGAATTTTCCTGAAAACATGTATAAAATGTATATTTTACAAGAGTATGTTTTAATGTCCGGACACATGAAGGTTGTTCTTGGTGATCATTTCTTTTGCATTTTTATTTATAAATTTTAACATGTAACTTTTAAATAGTTAATATTTCAAAATATAAACTTATACTTATGAAAAAGTTCATTATCAGTGACTTTTATTGTAAATCCACATTCAAACAGTTTTCTTATTTCAATTTTTGTCTGATTTCCTTACATAATTTCGTTTTTTTGTATATATTTACAGTGTACAGCGTGATGTTTTGGTATATGTATATGTTATAAAATGAAGTCAAGCTGGTTAACATACCCATCACCTCACATACTTAGCTATGGGTGAGAACATTTAAGATCTAATCTCTTAGCAATTTTCAAATACACAATACATTATTGTTAACTATAGTCACTGTGTTGTACAGTAGATCTCCACAGCTCATTCATTCTGTCTAAATGAAACTTTGCATCCTTTGACCACCATCTCATCATCTCCCTGCCCAGCCCTGGGCAGCCACCTACTGGCTCTACTATTATTATTATTATTATTATTATTATTATTTTGAGATGGAGTTTCACTCTTGGTTGCCCAGGCTGGAGTCCAACGATGTGATCTTGGCTCACTGCAACCTCCACCTCCCGGATTCAAGTGATTCTCCTGCCTCAGCCTCCTGAGTAGCTGGGATTATAGGCACCCGCTACCATACCCAGCTAAATTTTGTATTTTTAGTAGAGACAGAGTTTTGCCATGTTGACCAGGCTGGTCTTGAACTTCTGACCTCAGGTGATCCACCTGCCTCAGCCTCCTGAAGTGCTGGGATTACAGGCATGAGCCACTGTGCCTGACTGGCTCTATTTTTAGTACGTTGAGAATTTAACCGCTTAACACAGCATTCTCTGTTACCATTCTCATGTAAGTCATCATCTCCCTCTAAGATTATTTTAGTAACCTCTAACTACCTGCTTCCAACTTTGCCCCACTAAAGAGTATACTTCACATGTCAACCAGATGTTTCAGCTATGAGTCAGATGATGTTAAGCCTCTACTCAGGCCTCCAGTAGCAGGTATACTGTTTCCTCTGGGTTTATGCCCTGGGTCTTGCTTCTTGCTGGAAGATTTTTTTCACCAGATACCCACATGACTCACTCCCTTCCTTTTTTTCATTCCAGTGACATCTTTTCAGTGATGTGTTTCTTGACCACTCTATTTAAAATGGAAGCCCCTATTCTTGATTCTTCATGTCCTCTTTCCCTGTTTACCATTCTCCAAAGTATTTGTATCATCTAATAACCTGTATAACATGATTTTGGCTGTTGTCTTTTTCTCCTCAATGGAATGCAGTCATCATGGAGACAAGGAGTTTTATTTCTGTTTTATTTTTTATTTACTTGTTTTTAGAGAAGGAGTCTCATTCTGCCACTTAGGCTGGAGTGCAGTGGTGCGATAATAGCTCACTTCAGCCTTGAACTCTTGGGCTCAAATGGTCTTTCTGCCTCATCTTTCCAAGTAGCTGGCATGCTCCACCACACCCAGCTACTTTTTTTTTTTTTTGGTAGAAATGGTCTTGAACTCCTGGGCTAAAGTGATCCTTATGCCTCAACCACCTGAGTTGCTGGGATTACAAGTGTGAGCCTCCATGCCCACAGAGTTTGTTTCATATAGTACTATATTGTTATTAGAACAGTACCTGGCAAATATAGGAGCCCCACATATATATATTTTGAATGTATGAATAAATGAAATAACTATCTTTTAAATTACCAAAGGGCATTTTGCTTTAGAGATTACTTGCTATATTGTATTTGCCCAGAGTAGTTTTTCTATCTATATACTTACTTTCAATCTTTCAGTGTTGATATGGTTTGAGGATGATCCTTTTAAAACATATTGCTGGATTTTTGTTGTTATTTTCCAATCTGAGAGTCTTCGCCTTTAATCAGTGAATTTAATTTATTTACTTTTGCTGTAGCTACTGATATACTTGCATTTATTGACCTCACTTTTATGTTCTGTTGACCTCACTTTTACATTGTTTCTTTCATTAATTCTTGCCTTTTGTGTAAACTCTTTAAATCACTTTTCTTTATTTTCTTTTGTTTGGGAAGATATGCATTGTACTTATTTCTGTAGTTTTATCTTGTTTATTTCTGTCTGTTAAATTTTAACAGCCATACTTGAATTACATAGTGTGAATATTGTCTCTCAGTCTTTGGTTTGCTTTCTCATTCTATTAATAGTATTATTTAAAATGCAGCTTATAATTTTAAATTTTAATAATAGTATTTTTACTATCCATTTTTGTTGTGTATTCTTATACCAATATCACACTGTCTTCTCGTTCCCTCTGAATGGTAAGCCCCTAGAAGTAAGAACATTTTATGTATTATTGATCTTTGTATTCCTAGTGCAGATGCACTAGTGCACAGATGCCTAGTGCAGGTTTATTTGGTAACGCTTGGTTCATTGTCAATAAATACATGTTTGGTATACTGAATTGAGAGAGGAATATAGTTCAAAGACTTGTCAAGAAATTTTCAGACTTTCTATTTTTGTCATTTGATCTCATTTTATTGTTCTGGAAACTGAAGACCAGATAAATTACATGCTATATTGATGCTTATATAGCTAATTAAATGTTTGAATTGGAATCAGAATCCAGGAATTCTTATGGATAGTTGTTTTTTACTAACCAATTTGGCCATGATTATTGCTTTTTAGTTGAGATAAAAAAGTGCAAATAATATTTAAAATGGTAAAATTTTATTGGGAACACCTTTTTTAGGAGCTACTTCAGCATTTTCAGGTATTAATACCATTGTGTGTTAGTGTGATTCTCTATAGCTTTTTGAAAATCATTTTCATTTTGGCACACTGGCAAGTAGAAAAGATAAATGCCAAAAAGGGACAGAATGATGTCATCTTGGAAGCAAAGAAGCATAAATTGTGTGCACCAGACACAAACTGATTCCTCATTTTTATACTTGAGCAAAACATATTACCATGAATTATTAAAATTATTTCCCTATCTGGTTATTGGAGTTAGAACTGAATCTCATGTTCTTTCCAGGACAATGTATAATGGAGGCAAGTTGCTGAATTAATTTAGCTATTTCATGTTCACTTGGTATGATGGTTACTTTTATGTGTCAACTTCACTGGAGTGCCCAGGTGTTCGGTCAAACATTATTCTGGCTGTGACTGGAAGGGTGTTTCTGGGTGAAATAAACATCTGGATGGTAGACTGAGTGGAGCAGGTTGCAGTGCTTCAGATAGATGGGTACCATACAAGCGGAGGCCTGAATTCAGGAAAAAAAAAAAAAAAAAGCTGACCTTCTCACAAATAAAAAGGAGTTTCTCCTGCCTGACTGCCTTGAACTGGGTAGGACATTTTTTTTTTTTTCTGTCTTGAGACTCCAACTGAAATATCAGTTTTTCTGGTTCTCAAGCCTTTGGACTTGGACTAGCTACACCATTGGCTCTTCTGGGTCTCCAGCTTTGTGATTGCAGATCTTTTAAGCTTTCACAATCTACTGAACCAGTTCCAATTCCTTATAAGAAATTTCTTTTCTCTCTCTCTCTCTCTCTCTCTCTCTCTCTCTGTCTGTCTTTCTCTCACCCTCTCTCCCCTGTCCCCTGTCCCCTCCTTCCTTCCCTCTTCTTTTTGTTTTCCTGGAGAATCCTAACTAATGCATTTAATGATTGCAGTTTTGAATACTGTATTCTAAAACATTTCTACTCATCAAACAGTTCCATAAGAGGGGCAAATCTAGGTGTGCCTAGATAGTTAATTGAAGTTCCTTAGATAAATACATGTGGAGAAATATGATTGGGGTGCTTCCAAAAACAGAAGTGCATCCTTTTAAAATTCTAAATAAAAATATAATTACTAAGTAATTCCTCTTGATTAGCACCTCTGTTCTCATAAGCTAGGAGTTTGTGATAATGTTAGAAGAATGACACTTAGTCAAAAGTTCAAGTGATATGCCACAAGTATAAGCAGTACAATCCGGATCTCTTCAATTAAGTATGTTTAGCAGCAGGTGGGAGGTTATTTTTCTCCATAGAAATAAAGTGAATATCTTTCCTAATGAAAAACTGATTATTTTCTTAACAGCCTATCCAAAATAGAAACCTTACCTATAAGGTCCTAATATCTAATGTTTTATTCTTCTATGTATCCTATTGAATAAGTTATTCATAAATAATTTCACTTTAATAAGATTAATGGATTCTTCTTTTGTATTATGCCAAAGAGTTATTCATAGACAGCAAATACCCTCACACCACTGAGAGGAAATGGCTATTTAAGCTGAGTTTGTGTGTGTGTGTGTGTGTGTGTGTATGTGTGTGTGTTTTTTTCCAACTCCAAGTTTCTGAATTGGATTAACATTGACAGATTCTTAGCATAGGTAGATCTGGTCTTAGTGGACAATCTATTGATCTTAGAGTATGGCTGGGATTTTCTTCAAAGTTTTCATCAGCCTTAGGCCTGTTGTGTCATGTTGTGGGGAAAATGTGTAGGCTTAGGGGACTGTTTTGAAGGTCAAGGTCATCTGATTTTAGTACAACCCTACCTCTAAGGATAATAGACTCTTAATAGTAGGCAACTTTTTTTTTTTTCTTGCTTAGGATGACATACTTTATGAAATTTTCTGTTGAAATTTTCTGTAATTTCATATTAAATATATGGCTCCTAATAATTTCTAAGCTTTATTCTGAGATCCATATTCTGCCTACTTTCTTGAACTTTTCTGAGATTCAGCACAGTGCTGTTTCTCTTGTCAGTTCTTGGAAATTGTATTCATGTCCAACAATGCACATGTAATTATTTATAAGTGGTTTTTAAGTAACCTTGATGTCAAAATGAAGTATTCAATCCAGGAAGCATTTATTGATCAGCTACTCTATGGCAAAAAACCCATCTTTTGCCCTGGCAAGACCAAGTTGAGTAAGATTCGTTTCTTGATTTCAAAAAGATGATAGTGTGTTGGAAATGGTGGAGTGGTTTGATTGGAATAACCCTCTGCATATAAGAATTATAAAATTTGGAAAAATATATCTATATGTATATTCATGCCTTCTATATTCACTAAACAACTTGAAGGCAGAAGAGAATGAACAAAAGCAAGCAAGAATTATAGATGATGATATGCTTGAAAGATGAGTATAACAGGTGAAATTTGCTATTTTTAAGCTCTTTGCTGGAAGTCATCCTCAAACCTACCTGAGGCTCTAAAGGAAGAAAGCCACTGGCTTACTGGCTTGAGCTGTCAGAGAACAGAGTTTGGGAACATAGCCAGAAAATTAGCATTAAATCCTGAAAGAAAGGGACTCAGAGTGGTTCAGCCCCTAAATCAGCATATAAAATTCATGCAAATTCTTAGCTATGTGCTAACCTGGCTAAACTAGCTGGCATATGGGGAAGAAATATGTCCTATAGGACTCAGCCAAAAACAACAAACAAGCAACAACAAAAAAGCAGCATCTGGAAGCTGAAAGAGCCGTACAGAGGTAACAGATTATGGTCTTTGCAAAAATACAGAGTTTGTAGTTAGAATCCAGACAAGTTACCTGGTTTTCCATGAAAAGAAATCAGTCATCACAGTAGTATAGCAGTATCTATATTTGCAACTTATTTATTATTCATAGTTTGTAGTACATGAAAAAATAAATGTGAAAAAGCAAAAATGTTATTATTTTCAAGAAAAAAGCAGCTAATATAAATTGATGTTGCAAAACCCAGATGTTCCGTTTAGCAGAAAAGGACTTTAAAGCAGCTATTTATAAATATTTTAAGGACATTAAGGAAGATACATGTATAATGAATAAAATGATGAAAAATCTCAGTAGAGATATGGAAACAAAATAAAATGAGTAGTCTAGAGCTTAAATATCCAATAGCTACAATGAAAAACGATTTATCATATTGAAGATGGCAAGAAAAAGAATATACTTGAAGACATATTAACAGAAAGCATCAATGTGAAGAACAAAGAGAAAAAAGAAAAAAAAATGAACAGTGCCTTAGAGACATATGAGCAGTAATAAGTAGTTTAACATACATGAAACTGGAGTCTCAGAAGTAGAGGAGAAAGAGATTGTGCAGAATAAACAGAATTTAAGTTCTATTGCATAGGACCTGAGTATGTCTTATTCACAGTTGTATACCCAGCACCCAGGGCAGTGTATATTGTACAAGCATATATTTAACATGATCGACATTTTGATGAATATATCAGTAAGCCTCAGGACCTGAGAAAATACATTGTTTAAGTACTTGCTTGTGAAGTCATGGTGAATAACTGAGTGAATGATATATGTAGGGATGCTGGTAAATTGTGGTAGTAGATGGAGTCCACTAATGTCTCACTCTGTAGAATGTAAAAACTGGAATACCGGGTGCCGTGGAGAATTATTTTGGTTAATTCATGGTTCCAAGTAATTGGCTGTCTAGGCTCTCTAGATTTTTTTTTTTTTTTTTTCAATTGGCTTTCTAGTGACCAGCTTTGTTTTCATCTCGTGTTCTATTTCTTAAGTCTAAGCTAGGTGCCAAAATTCAAGTGTACCATTAATTATTAAGTAGCATTAGCTTTCTGGTCAGTAGATTGACATTCAAATTGCATTATCTGGACATGCTTGGGTCAAGGACTTACAAGGCAAAATTAGTTAAATATGGAGTAGGGATACTGTATAAGGGAAGAGACTGACAGGACTAAATATGATGTCTTACTGTCCTCACATTGAAGATTTGGGATCCTTACTTGAATTGAATTCAAGAGCTGTTTTTGAGCTGTGGACATTTCTAAGTGCATGCATGTGAGGGCTGGAAAGATATGGTGAATCAGCATTTTTGTGCCTCCATCTCTGAGCAAACCCATGCTAGAGTAGTCATAGTCCAAACGAATACATGGCATTTCCAATGGGGATCAGGTGAATATAGGATAACTGAAAGTTTTGAGAGGAGCATACACATTCTTTTTTATTTATTTTTATTTTTTAAAAATTTTTTGAGAGGGCGTCTCACTCTGTCACCGAGGCTGAATGCAGTGGTGTGATCTCGGCTCACTGCAGCCTCTGCCTCCCGGGTTCAAGTGATTCTTCTGCCTCAGCCTCCCGAGTAGCTGGGACTACAGGTGTGAGCCACCATGCCCGGCTAATTTTTGCGCCACCATGCCTGTCTAATTTTTGTATTTTTAGTGGAGATGGGATTTCACCATGTTGGTCAGGCTGGTCTCGAACTCCTGGCCTCATGATCTGCCCGCCTCAGCCTCCCAAAGTGCTGGGATCACAGGCGTGAGCCACCAGGCCTGGCCGCATACATATTCTTAAAAATAAACTAGCAATATAAAATTTGTAAAGGAAAGTGATTTCTTGGGAGTGAGGGGATGAGGTTATATCTGTGGTCTAGTTCTACTCAGGATTTCAAAGATCCACTCTAATGATAGATTAAAACAAACTCAAATATTTTGTGGTGCATTTGGTATGCAGGAAAGAAAAAAATTCATCCATATAGTAGAATGAAAGTAACACTTGGCCTGGAGCTAGGTGACTTCAGCCACATACTTGTTTTTCCCCTAACCAATTGTGTGACTTTGTGTAATCATGTCCTCTCACTGAAATTACGTTCCTCCTGCGTAACATATGGGTTTCTTAAGTCCCTTTCAGCTTTGTGAGACAATGGAAAAAGATATTATAAGGATTTGCAATTATTTTCCGTAATGAGAAATTACTCCAAGGACTGTTTCTGCTATCATCATTATGCTTAAGCAAAAGCATATATGACTAAGTTATTGATTTCATTGATTAATCTTGTGACTATCTGGTATACTGAATATTTGAGGGAAGAGGTACAAACACATTTAGAAGCAGAAAGCCTAAAGAGTTTGGAGATATATTACGGAATGTCTTTTTTCCTCTGTTCTATTGCTGTGGTATTTCTTTGCAGATATGAGTTGTTATTTACTAATTCAATAAATATTCATTGAGCACCTACTATGTACCAGGCACTGTTTTAGATGCTGGAAACAGAGTGCAAATGGCTGCCCTGATGGCAGTTGTGGTCTGGGACTACTCATTTTTGTGATCCATCTTGTTTAATGTCATTAATTGATCCTCAATCCTTTAAAAAATAAATTCCAATATTAACACAAACTAGGGGAAATATTTTGTACTGAATAAAGAAATATCCTACTTGGGAAATACAATGGCAGGAGACAAATTTGCCTGCAAGGAACCTGAGAGGATAGAATTCTATAAGCCCTGAATTGTATTTTGTGCCTTTAGGTGGAAAGCGCCAACACATTCAAAGCCAAATCCATCCAAAGTCACCCATTTTTATATAAAGCCATCTAGCACAGACACAACCATCATATGTTACAATTTTCCTGCCAAAAAAATTAATTGGCTCAGGCTAACTTTGAATTCATCCAAGATTTGCACACAACTTGCTGAAAGGTTTGTCTACCTCAAGAAAACTTTTCATGAACCCAGTTCCAAGTTTCAAATTTTTATAAAAACCTGAAACCAAGGAAGATTTTCTTGGTTTTCTGTTTGGTGCAGAGGTACTGCAAGCTCTAATTATGGGGCCTCAAGGGAATACAAAGAAAGCGAGACACAAAAAGAAAAATCTCTGAAACAGGTAATTAAGGAGGAAAAACACGTCAGGGAAACAAATAGGAATCAGAAGCTTAATTTGAAATTATAAAATTATTAATAATATATTTACATGGCAAATGTTCATGTGGTATAATGCCACTTAATCAGTATGCATTTCTAGGTGCATTTTATTGCTAAAAGTTAGTAATTTTCGGAATGAATGCCAAACCTATACAGAGGGTGATCCATAAATAGAAAATACAGATCAGAGCATTCTCTCTACTGCCCTCAACTCTGCAAATTTCACATTTTCCCCTCGTTTACTGACATTCAAAGATGAGTTAGCATAAAATAAAAAGTAATTCCATTGGAAATGGCATTTGAGTCATGTAGAGGGCATACTGTAAAGTTGAAATGTAAATGATCAAATTAATTTGCATTTGGGAAACTTAATCAACAGAATTGGTTTCAATATTTGATTTTAGTCTTTTATTCAAAATGACGCCAGGTAATCAAATTATGTTATTACATTTTCCTACTTACCCTTAGTTTTAGGTCAAAGTATATAAAGATAGTTGACTCAGGTTGCTTTTGTTCTTGACTCTGGCTTCATAAGATATTTTAAATGTGAAGACATTTGAACTGTTTTTATTTTAAAGAAAAGCTTATTTATTTTTAAGAGAAGCTTAATTTCTATAAGTGTTGCTTTGAAACTGCACCCCTTTGGGTTTCTCGTTGAAATGGAAACATCTGTGAATATGCTGTTGTTTCACTACTGAAGTAGGTTTTGAGCACCTGCTATATGCTCACTCCTAGGTGATGTATAAACTCAAGAATCTTCTCACTTAACACATGAGAACAATGATAAAGCGTAAAAGTACATGTTAAATTATGTTGAACATACACATGGTTTAAACAAAAATTAGAGAAAGAATGTGTAGTATAATTGAAGATGGTTGCAGTTTATCTGGATGGTAAGGATATATATGGCTTGGAAGGGAGTAAGACACTAAGCCAAGAAAATGGTATGGTTAAAGGGAAGAATTAAGGAAGAAGTATTAAGGAGGAACCAAAGAATTAAGAAGGATAATATGGACTGACATGAACATACTTACTAAAGTCATTTTTGTCTGCTTAAGAAGTGTCTGAATTTCTAGAGAGTATACTTGGTGCATTTGGTAAGATGGGGGAGCCATTGTGGGTTTGACCGCAAAACATAAAAAAATTAGTGTTTGGTTGATTGGTCTTTGGTTTTCTAATCTTTTAATAGTCATTTATGCTTTTTGATGATATATGCCAATGAGAGAGAGACAGAAGCAGTTTAATATAAAGAACATTTCATGAAGGAGAAATGTAGTAGACAGTAAAGAAATGTATCTCTGAAGGCACATGTTTGCTTCTGTGCTGTTTCTAACAATTAGTGACTATATAGCCTTAGCCAATTTACTGTTCATATAAAAAATGAGCAAAATGGACAAACCTCAAAGATTTTTAATGAAGAATAAAGTTGTTAATGCATGCAGAACCTTACATCTTATATGTAGGATATACTTATATCTTAGCTATTATATTGTGATTAATATATCATCTGCTTTAATCAAGTAACTTGGTTTAGTTGTTACAGGTACCTGCCCTTGAGCAAGTCACTTAACCTCTCAACTTCACTTATCTCAAAAGTAAAATAGGAAAGGTTGTAAAAGTACCTACCTCAAGGTAGAATTAAAGAATTATATATGTGATAGCACATTGTACATTATAAAGCACTATGCCAATATATATTTTTGACTGTAACTGATTTATGACCTTGGCATCCATAGCCTTCTCAAATGGATGAAATTATTGAGAATAAATACAACAAGAATGAATCTCAAAATATCCCAAAGTTTAATCGAATTGTAATAAAATTACAATGTTAGTGATCCAAAAGGGATGAGCCAATGCCAATATTATCTGTTTACAAATGTTTGTCTCCTATTTGACCATAAAACTCTTGAGGGCAGAAACCATATTTCAATTTTGTTTTCTAAACGCCTGTCCAAAGCCTGCCTTGTGAACTGGCATGTGTTAATTAACTTATAGGTACAAAAAGGAAGGGTATTTGCAATCAAGACTGTGACCCAAGTTAGGAATATAGGGTCACTGTTACCAGGAGGTATCTTCCTCTGTCAAAGCAGAGTCTTAATTCTAAAGGTGACCATGCCATAAATTTTCTATAATAACTCAGAAGACAGAAATTATAAATGATAGAAGAATCACTTCTTAGGTTTAGTCCAAATCACTTTGACCTTCTTATATGAGTGATTTTTTGAAAAATAGCATGTTTATTTCAAATAAAAGAGATTGTCATGAGATTTCAAAAAGACAGCTAAGAGCACAGATACTATGGCTGTATGAGAATGATGCATTTTAGATCTGCACATTTACTAAGGAGATATAAGCAATGCTTTCATATGCATATGATTTTGGAAGGTTAAAATTTCAATGAGAATTAAGGTTCTAAATTTGGCTCATTCAAGATGGCACCTTGAAGTAAAACTTTTACTATTATCAAAATGCCCACAAGAAAGCCTCAGGGGCTTGAAAAGAATGTCTAATATTTATATTATCTGATATTCAGTATGGCATTTTTTTTCTTTTTTTAACCTGAATATACCTTTCTGTCCTAAATGTCATTAATAAAAAAATTGGATATTAACATAGTCTTTAATAATAATATGTTGATTGAGGGCATGAGCATTTCAGAGAGTAAATAGAAGAGAAACAGTGCAGTCTCAATTTAGGTTTAATGTAAATTAAAGAAGAAGCCCATTGGAAGTAGAATTTCTTCTCTAAATTAAATTGGCTTTCTAAGGGTGGTGGTGGTTCTCTCTCTTCATGCAGGTGCGACCTTAGTGTTATGAGATGAAGGGTGTGAAAGTTCTGGGTTGTGCCTCTTTTCACAGTGCCGTGTGGTCCCTTCCTTGCCGGCTCATCTTTACTTGTCCTTTAAATGGTTGCTTCAGGCATCATCTCCCACAAGATTTTCTTGATTTTACTTGCTGGTTTACGACTTCTCTCTAAGCTCCTGAAGAACTCTGTCTTAGTCAATTCAGTCTCCTGCAACAAAAGTACCATACAACGGATGGTTTAAACAACAGAATGTTATTTCTTACCCTTCTGGAGTTTGGAAAGTCAGAGATCAGAGTCCATGGTTGGGTTCTGACGGGAACCTTCCTCCTGGTTTGCAGTCAGCCATCTTCTCCTTATGTCCTTACATAGTGGATATAGAGAGAGCGCAAGAGCAGAAGCAAGCATATTAGTGTTCTTATAAGGCCACAAGTCCCATCATCAACCTCACTTCACTCCATCATGCCCTAATTAACTCCTAAAGGCTCACCTGCATCCTCATCCCCTAAGATGCCCTCACCTCCATCCTCATGCCATAACTACCTCCTAAAGGCTGCATTTCCACATACCATCACACTGGCTTTCAATATATGAATTTGTGGAGGAGACACATGCAGTCCATAGCATACCTTGTCATCTCTATTGTTGTACTTACCTTATTGACTTGAATTTGCCTATTTATGCATATCTCATATACTAGATCCTTAGGTCTTCAAGTACAAAGGTTATGTCTTATTCATCTTTGTAGCACAATGTTTAGTATGAAATAGACATTCCTTAAATGTTGAAATTGGTAGAAAAATTACATTGATACTAATTGTGATGTAGCAGTAGTCAAAATCAAGTTGTACTTTTCAGACTTCTTTTACTTCAACAAATTATTACTTAGTAGACTTTTCAGAACATAATAGAACTTGTTTATCCTCATTCCCTAGTGTGAAATTCAGAGCTTGTAAAATTTAAGCATGTCTTTACAATTCAAACTTATTTGCATAAGTTTATGTAACGAATGACAAATGACCTCAGATGATAAAAGTGAAAAAAATTTATTCATTTGCTTTTTATCCATTCTAGGCATTAAATAGAACCTTTTAAAAGTAAAGACATATATAAATCATGCCTACACTACTTGAATTATGTGAGTATATGTGTATAATGTATGTAAATAAGTATTTGCAAATGCATATATATGCAATTTTAATATAGTGGGTTAAGAAAGTCATTAATTTAGCAAAGAGTAGTATAGTACAGCCAACTTTTTCCTTTTTAATGCACAGGGCTTACAACCAAACAGATACGGGCTTAAATTTTGAGTTTATAACTTATCATCTGTGTGATTTTGGACAAGTTATTTAACTTGTCTCATCCTCAAAATCCCTCACATGTAGTGTGGAGACAACAATATGTAGCTTGCAAAATTTTGTTATGATTGATGGGGTGTTATATTTAAAGTGCTTAAGATAATTCCTGCCATGTATTAATACCAAATGGCCAATAACTGGTGGTCTTGTTTTTATGGTTATTGTTGTTAAATCAAGTTTAACGTAAAGCTGCCTCCTTACCTATTTTAAGCTCAACCTAAATGATTCTCTGTACGTGATGAACTGTAACCTAATTGGATGGCTAAATAGACTAACCTACTCTTGTGCCAATCACTGAATTTTGGCCAGTTGAAAGTGGCCAACTATTAAAACCACGTTCAAATAAGGCAAATGCCCAACTGTGACCAATTTAGCTATTTCTGTACCTACTTCCCTTTTCTGTACATCACATTCCTTTTTCTGTCCATAAATCTTCCACTCCATGGCTATGCTTGAATCTCTCTAGCTCTGTTTCAAGAGGCTGTTTGATTCAGGAATTGCTCTTTGCTTAATTAAACTTTTTAAATTTAATGTGTCTAAGGTTTTTTTTTTTTTTTTTTTTTTTTTTTAACATTGTCATAAGCAGAAGAGCAAGCAATTTCATAATTTTATTTTTCTTCACTGCCTTTAGTTTCTTCATCTGTCAGATAGTAATCATAACTCTACCTCATTGGTGGTTAGGAAGGTCAAGTATGATAAGGTCTCTGAAAATACTTTGTAAAATGTAAAGTGTTATTACACAGAATAAACTAACACTTTAATTTTGCTTTTATTTTAAAGAGGTGGAATGCTGGCTAGAGACAAAGTAATGTTTAAAAATGCTACTGAATTGTAGTTCTATACATTACAAAACAACCACTCTAAATTTCCTGCATCACTTCATTTTCAGTTTTTGGTATTTGGTAACCAGGACTCCTTTGGTTTCCTTCATTGCTCGGTGTGTGGGAGACCTAATCAGTATTGAAGCAGGTTCCACCAATTAATTGGAAGAAGCACTTGTCTCTCTTTCTGATTGTGTAAAAGACATTAGGCTTTGTTTTGTCAGTTTAAACAGGTTTGCTACGTGACTGCATCTTCAAAAGTGCCAATAAGTGCATTTAGACTTAAAAAAATTATGCCCAAGTGAAGGTTTATTTCTTCCTGTGAAACACTCTTTCCAAATATGCATGTGTCATTTTCTGTCTTTTCTCTAATCTTTCAGTAAAACTTGGTTTGGTCCTTTGAACTCTTCTTGAATTCATTCTTCTTTCTGGTATTGATATTTATATAATTATACTAAGCCTGAGAATTTCAACTTGAACTTCTTCTTTGAAAAACTACAGCCCTAATTATTTTCAAGAGTTGTTTTTTCCTCCCAGAGTTTAATAGCGCAATTTAGTGTCCTTTACAGGTTTGTTGAAAATATCATGTAACAAAAAGCCAACAGATGTTATATGTATACTTGTTTCTGAACAAGAAAATTCTCAGAAACTGGAAAGTAGCTTTAGAATTTTATTGACTATTTCTTAGTAATTCTCTTCCAGACATCTCAGGATATCATAACATAATTTTTATTATCCAATTTTCAATAACATCTACTTCCCATATATTTGTACATGAGGCATAAAATCAATAAAATCTTGACTTTACTTCCTTAACCATTATTAAATACTCTTCTTTGAATTGCCAGACTGGGTTCTTATGCCTTCACTCTTTAATGGAGCAGGTCCTCCATTGGTCAAATTTGCAAGCCTTTCCAAAGTACCAAGTCCAAAGACGTAGACTGTGGAGACCCCCGAATGTGAATTCCCAGTTGTTTACAAAAAAATTCAAGAAATATCTCTTACTGATATTACAGGAGAGCTGAATCCCCAAACTGGGGCTTCATCCAGGAAAGAACTCAACAGTAATCTAGTGTTGTTAGCAATCTTTTACTGAACTGTACTGCTTCTTCCAAAGCAGGGCTAACTCATAGGCAGTGTGCCTAGAGTCAATAAGGTATGAACTTTTGGCAACTCTATTTATACTCAGGCAAACTCACTTTCAATTACATGCAAATTAAGGGATAAGTCAGTGCAAATTGAGGGGGATAGGGTATTTAGAAATTTCTAGAAAAGAGACAGTAATTTTTAGATCATTGCCATGGAAAGAGGTGGTAACTTCTGGGTCATTGCCAAGGCTTTTGTAAATTGTCATGGCACTGGTGGGAGTATCTTATGCTAATGAGCAATGGGGCAGTTAGCGATAGCTTTCTTGCCAATTACTGGTTCCTTCCGATTTCTTCACTTCATTCCTTCTGGGCCAGATGCTGTTTTGGTCAGCAGTATTGTGACGGGAAAACAGGTCCTGCTGGTCTCCTACCATTATTGCATTACTGGGGAGGCCATAGTGGAGAGCATGACTTTCTACTTGGGTAAAATAGGTTTAGAAAGTGGCAGACCTTGTGCCAAACTGAGTTTCCGTTTCACTATCTGTAAAATAAGCACAGTAGTGCCTATTTTATAAAGTCAGTTCATTATGAAATTAAATATGACAATTAATGTAGACTCTTTTTATTACTATGATTATTGTTTGTCCGTAAAAAGAAACACCACAGTAAAGTGGGATTTCTGTGTACTCTTGGGTAGTTCTAAAATCCAGCATTCCCCAAGTGGCATTTGCATCAGTTAGAGTTGCTTTTGGCTCCAAGTAATGGGAATCCCAACTGTTCTGGCCTATGTAAACCAGGGTTCATTTTTTACCCTACAAAATAGGATGGAGGTAGACAGTTGTTGGTATTGGTTTAGAAGCTTAATAAGTCAGAGTTCATATCTCTCAAAAATCTCTTGTATATTTCCTCATGTTGCAAGAAGGTTGTTGTAGCCCCAGATATCACAAAGATGCAAAAATCCTTAATAAAATATCACCAAGGTAAATTCAGTAATCTATAAAACGATGAAACATCATGGCTAAGTAATATTTTCAGCAATATTTTTATATGATGTAATGTACAATGATAAATTTAAGTGACCAGATTATAAACATTAAAAAAAGTATAGAATCTTAACACGTGTAGAAAAGCATTTGACAAAATTAAACACTTAGCAAACCAGGATATAAAAGAAAACCTCCTCAATCAAATAAAATCTCCACGCAAAATCTCCAGGTACATCATACTTAATGATGAAACATTAAATACTAATCCTCTAACATTGAGAATAAGTCAAGGATGTTTATTCCTATGATTTTATTAAAATTGCAGTGGAAGTCTTAGGCAGTAAAATAATGGAATAAAAAAGAAATAAAAGGCATATAGATAGGAAAGGAAGAAATAAACAGTTCCTATTCACAGATGATATAATTCTTTATGTAGAAAGTCTTAAGAAATCAACTATAAAGCTGCTAGAACTAATATGTAAATTTACCAAGATCCCAAGATACAAAGACACATAAAAATCAATTGCATTTCTCTATACTAGCAATGAAAAATTGGAAAAACAGCATCATTTATGATGGCATCAAGACATGAAATACTCAGAGAAAAATTTAACAAAATATGTATTTATCCAAGAGAAATGAAAATGTATATTCACAGAAACATTAGCACATGAACGTTCATCACTGCTTTATTCACAATACTCACAAACTAGAAACAATCCAAATGTTTGTCAGCTGGTGAATAGGTAAACAAATTGTGATATATCCAAACAATGTACTGTTATCTGGCAATGAACAAGGATGAACTTCTAGTGTACTCGACAACATGGATAAATGTCACAGACATTATTTATTTATTTTTTTGAGACAGAGTTTCATTCTTGTTGCCTAGGCTGGAGTGCAATTGTGTGATCTCAGCTCACTGCAGTCTCTGTCTCCTGGGTTCAAGCAACTCTGCCTCAGCCTACCAAGTAGCCAGGATTACAGGCACCTGCCACCAAGCCTGGCTAATTTTTTTGTATTTTTAGTAGACATGGAGCTTCACCATATTGGCCAGGCTGGTCTCGAACTCCTGACCTCAGGTGATCCACCCACTTTGGCCTTCCAAAGTGCTGAGATTACAGAAGTGAGCCACCGTGCCAAGTCCACAGACATTATACTAAGTAACAGAAATCATACACAACAGAGTATATACTATGTGGCTGTAGATTTATACAAAGCAGATCAGTCATTGTTTGGGATGAGAAATATTGGGTGTTTTGACTATGAGTGGTACAATATAACTTTTTGGGGTGATGGAAATGTTTATATATTTTGATTATGGTTATAGTTGTAAAATTCATTGAAAGGTTGACTTTTCCATGTGTAAATTTTACCTCAATAAGATTGGTGTATAAAAAAGAAAGGTTAACCTTTCTAGTCACAGTTATTCATAGAAAATGTTCCAGATAGAAAGTGAGGGGGTGATGGTCCATCACTGACTGGAAATGATACAGCTGTCCTCAGAAGGTAGTGGGTTAATACTGGTGCCTACATGCTAATCAGAACCTGTTGAGTCTCTTAAGAGAACAAAACACTGAAAGGCAAAATTCTGAAGTGAATGAAAATATGTGCAATTTACAATCAAATAAAAATGCTGTAGGCATAAAGCCAAAGAATATTCTTAGAGTGGACTTTGTTTAGCTTTCTAAATTTAACCAGCTGGAATTCTTTAAGTACATCCTTATTCAACATTTTGAAGTGAAGTATGTGCTTTTTATATTAAAAGATTGTACTTTCTCTGAAATTTATAGGAAAGTACATTTTTCTTTGTAATAAAGAATATGATGGCTTATTATAGGTTTGATATATAGTGAGCACAGATTGCAAACTCCACCCACCTCCCAACATTGGGACAAATTTGTGGCCAGGCTGGTGGAAAGACAGAAAATATAAATGAAGCTGTACTTATAGAGATGACATTGCTAAACTCTGCCTTGTGGATAGAGATATATAGTTCAAGTTCACAGAACAACAAAAAAGAGCTTTTTAATGTATGATATAATATTTTAATCATTGATAGTCAAGCAATATGGAAAGTTTTCCAACAGGACAACACTGTACATTATGTCTTATATTTTAATAAGAGTATAAGGCTCTCATAATATTTTTTCTTTCAAAATCTTTTTTCCCAAATAAATACAATTATATTTAAAACATGAACTTATTTACTGGCTCAACACTCATTCTGTTGTGTTCCTTTGTTCAGAGATTATCCATGCCAATGAAAATTCTTTCCATACTAACACTTGACAAAACAATTAAAGCAGAATATTGAACTAGTTTTAACAAATTTGGGGAAGCAATTTATTTTCTTTATCAAGAGATGTTGTTCCCCTTAGGGAATAGAAAACCAAGTTCAAGATACTAATTTCCTCATAAAGAGATTTGGAGGGATTCTTTTTCCCATAGAGGCAGTATTCCAATTAATTTATCCAAAGAAGGAGATTTCTCATGTCGAGCCAAACTTGAAGCACCGAGAATGATGTCATGAATTTTAAAAAGGAGACCACTCTGCCAGATACTTGAGGCTCCAGTACACAAACTCTGCTTCAGGATTGGGTTGATTGACTACATGATTTGTGTAATAGCCTTTCTGCTAAATAAACATCTTTCAGTGCTAAAACCTCATTGTTTTTCTTTTCTTAAACATTTTTGAGACGGCATGAAATAAAATTCTTATTCGCTAAAGCATCTGATCTTTTTGAAAAGGTTCCTAAATATTCTCTGCTTCAAAGGGGTGCTAAGACATATAAGACAAGATGAAAGCTAGATAATACAGAAGATTTACCTGATTCATATGCTTATGAACACTTTCACTAACATGGATCTGATATTTGGTTGTGTAGTTCCTATCAATTCAGCTAGACTAGTTTTTGGTCTGGATATGGCTCTGTAGTGTAGGAGCCTCTGCATGGAGAACCATAAAGCACTAGAGCAACATACCTCACTGCCTGGAATGAGAGTACAGGCATCTAAATCAGAGGGATAGCAATAATTAAAAAATGAGGACAATGGTATTTCCACTTGACGTATTGAATATGTCTCCCTCCTTGTTTCCTAGTTAGAAGTTGAAATATGCAGCTGTCCTACTCAAAATATGGCACTTGGGAACGTTAAGTGACATAGTGACTAGGGAATAAGTTACTATACATGTTAAGTACTATTAAGAAGGAAGAAGTAAAATATATTATTTCTAAGAGTAAAAATATTAATAAGAATTTTGTTAGGCATGCTTTCAAGAGTCATGTTATAAGACAAAAGCATAATCTATGCTTGTTCACTAGTCCTCAGGAAAGTCAATTTTTCTGTACTAGTATGTACTGAAGTAAGGAATACATATTGTACCTGATTTTTAAAACATATTTCATGGAAAAATTGTAAAGCAACCAACTAAGTTTCTAGCCTAAAAGGAAGTTTATTTTGCTGTTTTGTAGGTTTCCTAAATATTACCATGTTTATGGGTGGTATGTATTAACTTGTCCTGAAGTTGCTGATTAACATACAGTAGGGATGACAGAAGGCATCCTTTCAGTGATATATTTGAACTGTAAGGTCACATGCTGAATTTTTAAGAAATTGTATGGGAGAAAGGAACTGTCATTAGGCTTTGAGTATGTGTAGTTACTGTTCTGGGTTTGCTACAAATTGGTATCATTTAACAGAATAAAAAGACAATGTACATATATTAATGAGAATATTGCATTTCGGATATATAAAGTGATGTATGCTCTTTCAATAAGACAGATGGTAACTGTAAGAAGTCATTTTGAGCCAACTGCATTTTTTAAAGCATTTCATTTCTGTCTGGTGATAATTAAATGTGGAACCATTTGATTTGGAAAGCAAGTATAAGGCTATAATAGCAATAACAACCCTTTTACAGGTGTTGAAATTATTCAAACCTTTGGATATTCAGTGTCATGGGCAAATGGTTGCCAAAAATGCCAAGAACATTGATAGAATTCTAAGAACTCGTCAACCAGAACTGTATACATAGACTACAGAATCAAGTGAGCGAAATAATTGAGCAATATGTTCCTGATTTTCACAGTCTCTGCGTGTGAGGATGGAGGGCATTATGTAATAGTGTTAGAGAGAATATCTTGGGCTCAAATGACTTCCACAGAGATCGGGAGAAAGACACCTTTAATATAGGCTTAATTGATAAAATCTCTCTGAACAAGAATCAGAGTGGTACTTAAAGAACACTCAGAACAGAAAAAAAATTGAAAAGTTAGAGGAAAACACAAATAGTGAGATACCTTGAGTACTAGAATCTGAAATTTTACAAATTTTATTAGAAGCATCATAACTTTCCTAAATTATTTAAAATGAAGAATAAATTTTATGTTACAAAAAGTATTGAAGACTTGCTACCTGATATCTAAATGTGAATTAACTTCATATGGAGAAAATCAGAATATTCTGCAGTTAATATTAATGGACTTTACATAAGAAATTATGTTCTCTCTCTAAGTTTTGTTGTGGTGACATATAACATATAACTTTTAAAAATCAGTGGCTTTAAATGGAACATATTTATTTTTTTGTTCACTAGTCTGCAGATTGGATACACCTCTATGTGACTCTGCTTGTCTTTATTTTTTGTGTCTTTTCAATCTTGAACCCAGGATGACAGAGTAATCTTTTTCTGAACTATATAGACTATGCTGTTCTCATGGCCCAGGGAATAAGGAAGGCAAGAGACCAAAAAACGATACAATTCCATTTAAAGCTTCCGTTTCAATATGGCATACATCATGCCTGCCCACTTTCCACTCCAAATAAATTGCATAGCTTAGCCTGAAAATGAGATAAGGATGTATACTCTCTGCTTTCCAGCACAGCCACTAACATGGCAAACATGTCAAACCCCTTCATAGGGGATTAACTGCAGAGTTGGAGAATTACAATTTATGTCAGGAACCCATACTTTGTTAACTTTCATTAAAGTGGACATGGGATTTTATTCAAAATAATTATTTTTATTTAGATGTGTATTTGTTTATCCAGCTTTATTGAGGTATAATTGACAAAAATTTTATACATTTAAGGAGTACACCATGATTTGGTGTAACTATACATTGTGAAATAATTAACAAAATGAAGCTAATTAATTTATCCATCAATTAAAATAGTTACCTTTTTTAATTGATGTGGATACTTAACATATACTTCCTTAGCAAATTTCAAGTAAGCAATACCTTATTCTTAGCTATATTTACCATGCCATACATTAGATTTCCAGAATTAATTCATGTTATAACTGAAATTTTTTTTTTACCCTGTGACCAACATCTTTCCATTTCTCCAACCCTCCAGTTCCTGATAACCAGTATTCTACTCTCTATTTCTATGAGTTTGACTTTTTAATATTTCACATATAAGTGATGTCATACAATATTTGTTTTCAATTCTGACTTACTTTGCTTAGTATAATGACTTCCAGGTACCCATGATGTTGCAAATCTAGGATTTTCTTCTTTTCTTTTCTTTTTTTTTTTTTGAGACGGAGTCTCACTGTGTCGCCCAGGCTGGAGTGCAGTGGCCAGATCTCAGCTCACTGCAAGCTCCGCCCCCCGAGTTTACGCCATTCTCCGGCCTCAGCCTCCGGAGTAGCTGGGACTACAGGCGCCCGCCACCTCGCCCGGCTAGTTTTCGTATTTTCAGTAGAGATGGGGTTTCACCGTGTTAGCCAGGATGGTCTCGATCTCCTGACCTCGTGATCCGCCCGTCTCGGCCTCCCAAAGTCCTGGGATTACAGGCTTGAGCCACCGCGCCCGGCCGATTTTCTTCCTTTGAAGGCTGAAAAATAGAATATTATATCATTATATATACATCACATGTCATTCATACACACATCACATTTTCTTTATTATTCATTCCATTATGGACACATACAGGTTATATCCATATTTTCGCTTTACAAATAATGCTGCAATAAACATAGATGTCTCTTTGAGATATGATTTCATTTCCTTTGGATATGTACTCAGAAGTGGGATTGCTGGATCACATTGTAGTTCTAGTTTTAATTTTTTGAGAAACCATTTTCCAAACCAATTTGCATTCCCACCAATAATGTATAAGGGCTTCCCTTTCTCCATATCCTTGCCAACTTTTGGTATTTTTTGACTTTGATAGTAGCCTTTATAACATGTATGAGGTAATATCTCATGGTTTTCATTTGCATTTCCCTGATGATTTGTGATGTTGAGCAGTTTTCTTATACCAATAGACCATTTGTATGTATTCTTTGGAAAAATGCCTATTCGAGTCCTTTGCTCATTTTTTAAAATTGAGTGTTTTTTTGTTTGTTTGTTTGTTTTGTTTTCTGCTATTGAGTTGTTATATATTTTGGATTTAAACCCTTATCAGACAGATGGTTTGCAAATATTTTTTCTTATTCCATAGTTTACCTTTCTATATTGATATTTCTCTCCTGTGCTGTGCAAAAACTTTTTAATTTGGTGTAGCTCTGCTTGTTTATTTTTGCTTGTATTGCCCATGCTTTTGGTGTCATACCCAAAAAATTATTATCAAGACCATTGTCAAGAAACATTCCCCTATGTCTTCTTTTAGGAGTCTTATGGCTCTAGGTCATATGTCTAAGATTTTAATCAATTTTAGTTTATTTTTGTGTATGATGGAAGATAAGGGTCCTATTTCATTCTTTTGCATATGCATATTCAGTTTTTCCAGTACCATTTTTGAAGAGACGATCCTTTTCCTATTGTGTCCTCTTGGTACTTTCACTGTGTATGTATGGATTTATTTCTTGGCTCTCTATGTTGTTCCTTTGGTCTATACGTTTGTTATCAGGCCAGTATCATACATTGTAATCTGTGTGTATATATGTAATATTTGTAATATATGTCAGCTTTGTAATATAATTTGAAATAAGGAAGTGTGATGCTTTCATCTTAATTATTCTTTCTCAAAATCATTTTAGTTTTTCAGGGTCTTTCGGGTTCAATACAAATTTTAGGATATTTTACTATTTCTATGAAAAATGCCTCTGAAATTTTAGTAGTGATTGCATTGAATCTGCAGATTGCTTTGGGTAGTATAAACATTTTAACATTAATTTTACCAGTTGATGAATATAGGGTATCTTTCCATTTATTTGTGTCTTCAATTTCTTTCACTAATGTTTTATAGTTTTCAATGTATAGGTCATTCATCTTCTTGGTTACATTTATTTCTAAATTTTTTTCTTTCTGGTGCCAATGTAAATGGCATTGTTTTCTTTGTTTTTATGGATAGTTCATAATTAATGCATTGAAAGCAATTGATTTGCATGTTAATTTTTCATCCTGCAACTTTACTGAATTTGTTTAATAATTCTGACAGTTTTTGGTAAGCCACGTAGGGTTTTCAATATATAAGATCGTGTCATTCTCAGAGTACTTCCCATCTGATTTTTTAAACTTATTTTTCCATAAGTTATTGGGGCACAGGTGGTATTTGGTTACATGAGTAAGTTCTTTACTGGTGATTTGTGAGATTTTGGTGCACTCATCACCTGGGCAGTAAACACTGCACCCTATTTGTAGTCTCTCTCTTGCCCTCCTCCCACTCTTCCCCTCATGTCATAAAAATTCATTGCATCATTCTTATGCCTTTGCATCCTCCTAGCTTAGCTCCCACATATCAGCAAGAACATACCATGTTTGGTTTTCCATTCTTCAGTTACTTCACTTAGAGCAGTAGTCTCCAGTCTTATCCAAGCCACTGCAAATGCTGTTAATTCATTCCTTTTTATGGCTGCATAATATTCCATCATATTATATATATATGTGTGTGTGTGTGTGTGCGCGTGCATATATACCACAGTTTCTTTATCCACTCATTGATTGATGAGCATTTTAATTGGTTCCACAATTTTGCATTTGTGAACTGCATTGCCATAAACATGCATGTGCAAGTATTTTTTTCTAATAATGACTTATTTTCCTCTGGGTAGATACTCAGTAGTGAGATTGCTGGATCAAATGGTAGTTCTACTCTTAGTTCTTTAAGGAATCTCCACACTGTTTTCATAGTGGCTGTACTAGTTTACATTCCAACCAGCAGTGTAGAAGTGTTCCCTCTTCACCACATGGTGAACCAAAAAAACCTATTATTTTTTTGATTTTTTGATTATGGCCATTCTTGCAGGAGTGAGGTGGCATCAGATTGTGATTTTGATTTGCATTTCCCTGATCATTAGTGATGTTGAGCATATTTTCATACATTTGTTGGTCATTTGTATATCTTCTTTTGAGAATTGTCTATTCATATTTTTAGCCCACTTTTTGATGGGATTGTTTGATTTTTTTTCCTCCTGATTTGAGTTTGTTGTAGATTCTGGATATTAGTCCTTTGTCAGGTGTATAGATTGTGAAGATTTTGTCTCATTCTGTGGGTTGTCTGTTTACTCTGCTGACTGTTCCTTTTTGCCATGCAGAAGCTCTTTAGTTTAATTAGGTCCCAGCTATTTATCTTTGTTTTTATTGCATTTGCTGTTGGGTTCTTGGTCATGAAATCCTTGCCTAAGCCAATGTCTAGGATTTTTCCAGTGTTATCTTCTATATTTTTTATAGTTTCAGGTCTTAGGTTTAGGTCCTTAATCCATTTTGAGTTGATGTTTGTATAAGGTGAGAGTTGAGGATCCAGTTTTAGTCTCCTACATGTGGCTAGCCAAATATCCCGGCACCATTTGTTGGAAAGGGTGTCCTTTCTCCACTTTAAGTATTTGTTTGCTTTGTCAAAGATCAGTTGGCTGTAAGTATTTGGGTTTATTTCTGGGTTCTCTATTCTGTTCCATTTGTCCATGTGCCTATTTTTGTACCAGTACCATGCTGTTTTGGTGACTATGCCCTTATAGTACAGGCAGTGTGATACTTGCAGATTTGTTCTTTTTGCTTAGTTTTGCTTTGGCTCTGTGGGCTCTTTTTTGGTTCCATATGAATTTTAGGATTTTTTTTTTCTAATTCTGTGAAGAATGGTGATGGTATTTTGATAGGGATTGCATTAATTTGTAGATTGCTTTTGACAGTATGGTCATTTTCACAATATTGATTCTACCTATCCATGAGCATGGGATGTGTTTCCATTTATTTGTGTCATCTATGATTTCTTTCAGCAGTGTTTTGTAGTTTTCCTTATAGAGGTCTTTTGACTCCTTGGTTAGGTATATTCCTAAGTATTTCCTTTTTGCAGCTATTGTAAAAAGGGTTAGGTTGAGTTGAGTTTTTTATTTGATTCTCTGTTTGATTGCTTTTGGTGTATGGAAAAGCTAATAATTTGTGTACATTACTCTTATATCTGGAAACTTTGTTGAATTATTTTATCAGTTCTAGAAGCTTTCTGGAGGAGTCTTTGGATTTTCAGGGTAAACGATCATATCTTCTGCAAACAGTGACAGTTTGACTTCCTTTTTACTGATTTGGATGCCCTTTATTTCTTTCTCTTTTCTGATTGCTGTGGCTAGGACTTCCAGTACTATGTTGAAGAGGAGTGTTGAGAGTGGGCATCCTTTTCTTGTTCCAGTTCTCAGAGGGAATGCTTTCAACTTTTCCCCATTCAGTATTTTGTTGGTTGTGGGTTTGTCATAGATGGCTTTTATTATATTAAAGAATGTCTCTTGTATGCCAGTTTTGCTGAGTGTTTTAATCATAAAGCGATGCTGGATTTTGTCCAATGCTTTTTCTGCATCTATTGAGATGATCATGTGATTTTTGCTTTAATTCTGTTTATGTGGTGTATCACATTTATTATTATTGTGTTGCTTTCTATTTCATTTCTTAGGTCTATTAGTAATTGTTTTATAAATTTGGGAGCTCCAGTGTTAGGTGCATATATGCTTAGGATTGTGATATTTTCCTGTTGGACAAGGTCTTTTACCATTATATAATGTCCCTCTTTGTCTCTTTAACTGCTGTTGCTTTAAAGTTTGTTTTGTCTGATACAGGAATCGCTAACCCTGCTCGCTCTTATTGTTCATTTGAATGAAATGCTTTTTTCTACTTCTTTACTTTAAGTTTATGTGAGTCCTTATGTAATGCCAAAGGTTCTTGTCTTAGCCACGGCAAAGATTTGGTGTGATGTCAGCCCTCAGTGAGAGAGAGACACGAATCAGACCGAGAGAAAAAAGGCTTTATTGAGCAGAGTGACAGTACAAAGCTCCCACAGCATGGAAGGGGTCCCAAGCGGGTAGCCAGTGTTAGATTTTTTGATCACCTTTTAAACTCTGTAAGGCGGTAAATACATGTGGTGGGAAGGTGGGAAGATGTTACCAGAGTGAGAAACAAAGACAATTAACATGTCTTAGATCTTGAGGAAAACTGGAATTGTAACTTAAGTTTTATCTACTTTATAAGGTGGCATGGCAAAGGAGACAGGATCTCACAGGATTTTACAAATTGTGCTTACAATGAATTGGGAGCATAGATGAAGTCTGCTGGTCACAGAAAAATGGGCTTTTAACATTCCTTTTGGTTTCAGGGGAGAGGGAAGGGAGAGAGGGAGCGAGGACACAAGGAAGCTTACAGCAAAAGTTTCGCCGTTTATGGCTTTCTTGGGGAAGAAAACACATGCACAAATTCTGATGTTAGGAATATTTTAAGCATATATCTTTAATATTATTCATCCAGGACCAAAGTAAGTCCTGTGCCAGGAAATGAGTGAGTTTCACAGCTTTCTGAGCCCCTACTTGACCCAGAAAGCCCAGCTGGAACCTCCTCTCACTTATGTGTTAGGTGAGTCTCCTGAAGGCAGCAGATAGTTGGTTGTTGAGTTCTTATCCATTCTGTGGTTCTGCATCTTTTAAGTGGAGCATTTAGGCCATTTACATTCAATGGTAATACTGAAATGTGAGGTACCCTTGCATTCATCATGCTATTTGTTGCCTGGGTACTTTTGTTGTTTTGTTTTTCATTTTTGGTTTTTAACTTCTATTTTTGTTTTATGTGTTCTGTGTGATTTATGCTTTAAATAGGTTCTGTTTTGATGTGTTTCCAGGATTTGTTTCAAGATTTAGAGCTCCTTTCAGTAGTTCTTATAGGGGTGGCTTGGTAATGGCAAATTCTCTCAGCATTTGTTTGTCTGAAGAAGACTCTATCCTTCATATATGATACACAATTCTTGGCTGATAATTGTTTTGTTTGAGGAGGCTGAAGATAGGGCCCAAATCCCTTCTAGCTTGAAGGGTTTCTGCTGAGAAATCTGTTAATCTGATAGGCTTTCCTTTATAGGTTACCTGGCGCTTCTGTCTCATAGCTCTTAAGACTCTTTCCTTTGTCTTTGGATAACCTGATGACAGTGTGCTTAGGCAAAGATCTTTTTGTGATGAATTTCCTGGGTGTTCTTTGAACTTCTTGTATCTGAATGTCTAGGTCTCTAGCAAGGTCAGGGAAGTTTTCCTTAATTATTCCCCCAAATATGTTTTCTAAGCTTTTAGAATTTTTTTTTTTAATTTTATTTTTTT
>NW_016804595.1:2164392-2260972 GCF_001698545.2 Rhinopithecus bieti | reverse complement strand
GACCCACTTGAGCAGGCAGTCTGTCCGTTCTCAGATCTCAACCTCCGTGTTGGGAGATCCACTGCTCTCTTCAAAGCTGTCAGACAGTGTCGTTCGCGTCTGCTCAGGCCTCTGCTGTTTCCCCTGTTGTTTTTTAGCTGAGCCCTGCCCCCAGAGGTGGAGTCTATAGAGACAGGCAGGGTTCCTTGAGCTGCTGTGAGCTCCACCCAGTTCAAGCTTCCCAGCGGCTTTGTTTACCTACTTAAGCCTCAGCAATGGTGGGCGCCCCTCCCCCAGCCTCACTGCTGCCTTGCGGTTAGATCGCGGCAGACTGCTGTGTTAACAATGAGGGAGGCTCTGTGGGCGTGGGACCCTCCCGGCCAGGTGAGGGATATATTCTTCTGTTGTGCCCGTTGCTTAAAGCGCCGTAGTGGGGTGGGAGTTACCCGATTTTCCAGGTGTTGTGTGTCTCAGTTCCCCTGGCTAGGAAAAGGGATTCCCTTCCCCCTTGCACTTCCCAGGTGAGGCGATGCCCTCGCCCTGCTTCAGCTCTCGCTGGTCAGGCTGCAGCAGCTGACCAGCACCGATTGTCCGGCACTGCCTAGTGAGATGTCCCCAGTACCTCAGTTGAAAATGCAGAAATCACCGGTCTTCTGTGTCGCTCGGGCTGGGAGTTGGAGACTGGAGCTGTTCTTATTTGGCCATCTTGCTCTGCCCCTCTGGAAGTGTTTTCTTAATTTTTTGAGGAGGATTTGGGAAGAATTGGGATTCCTTTTTAAATGTTTGGTAAATTCATCAGTGAAGCTATTTGGTCCAGGACTTTTCTGTGTTGCTCATTTTTTTTTTAATTACTCTTTAATCTCCTTACTTATAATTGGTCTGCTCAGATTTTCTTTTTCTTTATGATTCTGTCTGGGTAGGTTGAATATTTCTAAGAATTTGTCCATTTCTTGTAAGTATGTAATTTGTTGTCATATTATTCTTCATAGTAGTCTGTTATAATTCTGTCTTGTGTATTTCTTATATTTCTATCTCTTATGTATTCTGTGACATTCATTATAATGTCTCCTCTTTTATTTATCATTACGTATATTTGAGTCTACTCTTATTCTAGCTGAAAGTTTGTTGATTTTGTTTATCATTTCAAAAAGTCAACTATTAGTTTTGTTGATCTTTTCCTATTACTCTCTAGTATCTATTTCATTTATTTCTACTCTGATCTTTGATATTTCCATCTTTCTACTAGTTTTGTGTTTAGTTTATTCTTCTTTTACTAGTTTCATGAGGTATATAGTGTTTAAGATTTTTCTTCTTACTGTAAATTCCTCTGTTGGAATGGTTTTGATGCATCTCATATGTTTTGACATGTTGTGTTTCAGTTTTATTTGTTTCAAGTTTTTTTTTTTTTTTTTGGTTTCTTTTAGGTTTCCTTTTGAATCATAGGTTGTTATTTATGAGTGTGTGGTTTAATTTCCTTGTATTTTGAAATTTCCAGTTTTCTCTGTTATAAATTTCTAGTTTCTTACCACTATGGTTAGAAAAGGTACTTGATATAACTTTAATTTCCTTAAATTTGCTAAGACTCTGTTTGTGGACTAATATATAATCTATCCTGGAGAATGTTTTATGTATGCTTGAAAAGAATATTTATTCTGCTGCTGTTGAACTGATGTTCTATGTCTGCTATGTCCATTTGCTCTGAGTGAATCTTTCCGTATTGATTTTATGTCTGGATGATGTATCCATTGTTGAAAGTGGTTTACTAAAATCCCATACTACTTTTGAATTACTGTCTACTTTTCCATTTAGATCTGTTAATATTTTCTTTATGTATTTAGGTGCTCTGATGTTTGGTGATTATATACTGACAATTGTTATATTGTCTTAATAATTTGATCCATTTGTTATTAAATAATGAGTTTGTTTTTTCTTGCAGTTTTGTCTTAAAGTGTATTTTAACTGATATAAATATGGCTATCTCTGCTCTTTTGGTTTTCATTTCCATGGAATATCTTTTCTCATCCCTTCACTTTCATCCTATTTGTGTCCTTGTAGGCAGCATATAGTTGGGTCTTGAGTTTTTAAAAATTTATTTACCCATCCTGTGTCTTTCGATTAGAAATTTAGTCCATTTACATTTAATTATTTATAGGTAAAGAGTATTACAATGTGTTAATTGCTTTCTCACTATTTTATGGTTCCTTTTTTCCTTTCTTCTTGTTGATTTTCTTCCTTTGGAATTTGATGATTTTTTTATACTGATATGCTTTAATTCCTTTCTTTTTATCTTGTTGTATCTACTATGGGATTTTCCTTTGTGGTTATCTTGGGGCTTACATAAAATATAGCAGTCTGTTTTAAGCTGATAACAGCCTAATTTTGAATAAATACAAAACTGTACACTTATATTCTCCCAGACATATTTTATGTTTTTGATGTCTGATTTTAATTCTTTTGTATTTTCTATTTATTAACAAATTATTATAGCTCTGGTTGTGTTTAAATACTTTTGTCTTTTAATCTTTATACTAGAGTTAAAAGTGTATATCACCACTAGAGTGTTAGAGTATTCTGCTTTTGACTATATGCTTTACTGATGAGTTTCATACTTTCATGGTTACTAATTACTGTCTTTGGCTTTAGCCTAAATAATTTTTCTTTTCTTTCTTAGAATTTCTTCTAAGGAAGGTCTAGTACTAGTGAACCCCTTAAGATTCTTTTTTCTTTTTTTTGGTGTGGGGAAGTCTTTATATTTGATTTCTGAAGGACAGCCTTGACAGGTAAAATGTTCTTCCCTGGACAGCTTTTTGCCTTTCAGAATTTTGATTATGTCATCCGACTCTCTCTTGGCCGGGGAAATCTACTAATAGTCTTATTGCGGCTTCCTTCTATGGGACAAATCTCTTTTCTTTTGCTGCTTTCAAAATTCGGTCTTTGATTGTTGACAAATTGATTATATTGTATCATTGTGAAGTTCTCTTTAGATTAAAGCTTTTGGGGTGCCCTTGAGTCACATGTTTCTGGATGTCTATATTTCTCCCATGGTTTGAGATATTTTGAGGCATTATTTCTTTAAATTAGCTTTCTGCCCCCTTTCTCTCACTATTCTCTTTCTATGACTTCCATGATACACCTACAGGTGGAGAATTTCACATCTGAAAATCTGAAATTTGAAGTGCTCAAAAATCTGAAATTTTTTTAGTGCTGACATGGGCAAAGGAAATGCTCACTGGGGCATTTCAAATAAATTCGAGAATGGGTAGACATTAATTACAGTTCTAGAATGGCTAGACAATAATGTCAAAGACATTATTAAGTCAACAGATATATCAGTCCTTTTATAACTTGGTATCATGAATCTTCTTATGTTCTGTCTGCTCTTTTCTGACACTTTCAAATGTAATGTGGAAGACTGTTAGAGCAACATTAAGGAAGCTAATGAGTAGGAAGCAGAGGGAAGAAACAGGAAGGAAGCACATGGAGAATTAATAACTTTGTAGAGGATCAAGGTGGTATGAGGAACACACTGACTTCTATGAGGATCATAAAATGTTAAGATTCACAAATTACATATTGACTATAAAGTATGAAGATAAATACAGTCATGCATTACTTAACAACAGTGATACATTCAGAGAAACACATCATTAGGTGACTCTGTCATTGTGCAAACATCATAGTATACTTACACGAACCTAGATGGTGTAGTCTGTGCTACCCTCCCAGGCTATATGCCTATTGCTTCGAGGNTTCTAGAATGGCTAGACAATAATGTCAAAGACATTATTAAGTCAACAGATATATCAGTCCTTTTATAACTTGGTATCATGAATCTTCTTATGTTCTGTCTGCTCTTTTCTGACACTTTCAAATGTAATGTGGAAGACTGTTAGAGCAACATTAAGGAAGCTAATGAGTAGGAAGCAGAGGGAAGAAACAGGAAGGAAGCACATGGAGAATTAATAACTTTGTAGAGGATCAAGGTGGTATGAGGAACACACTGACTTCTATGAGGATCATAAAATGTTAAGATTCACAAATTACATATTGACTATAAAGTATGAAGATAAATACAGTCATGCATTACTTAACAACAGTGATACATTCAGAGAAACACATCATTAGGTGACTCTGTCATTGTGCAAACATCATAGTATACTTACACGAACCTAGATGGTGTAGTCTGTGCTACCCTCCCAGGCTATATGCCTATTGCTTCGAGGTTACAAACTGATACAGCATGTTATCGTACTGAATACTATAAGCAATTAAAACACAATGGTAAGTATTTGTGTATATAAACATATCTAAATATAGAAAAGTACAGTAGAAGTATGGTCTAAAAATGGTACAATTATATAGGGCACTTACATGAATGAAGCTTGCAGTACTAGAAGGTATGTTCCGTGTGTCAGTGAATGAGGAGTGAGTGAATGTGAAGGCCTAGGACATTAGTGTACACTACTATAGACTTCATAAACACTGTACACTTAGGCTATACTAGACTTATAAAAAATTTCTTTCTTCAATAATAAATTAACCTTTGTCTATCATAACTTTATTACTTTGTAAGTTTTAAAATTTCAAAACATTTTGACTCATAATAACACTTAGCTTAAAACACATTGTATAACTGTACAAATTATTTTTTCATTATATCCTTGTTCTATAAACTCTATTTTAAAATTTATTTTACTATTACTTTTATTTTTATTTATTTTTTAATTAAAAACTAAGACCCAAACACACACATTAACCTTGAGCTGCAGAGGGTCAGGATCATCAGTATTACTGTCTCCCATCTCCACATCTTATCCCACTGGAAGGTTTTCAGGGGCAGTAACATGCATGGAGCTATCCTCTCCTACCATAATAATGATCCCTTCTTCCTGGTATTCATACCCTTGTGTAATCTTCTACTCTTGAGTGTGTGCTGAATTTAATGACTTACTTCTAACAAATAGAATACAGCCAAAATAATGGTATGCCACTTCTGATATTAGAGTATAAAAAATATTGTGTTTTTCTCTTGGGTTCCCTATCTTGCTCTCTCTTGGATACCTTACTCTGGCAGAAGCCAATTGCCAAGTAGTGAGGCAACAACTTGTTTGTTTGTTTCTGAAATCAGAAGCAAACTCTCTGAGGCCTTCCTGTAGCCACATGGGTGAGCTTTGAAATGGATCTTCTATGGCCTGAAAACTCCCACACAAGTGAGCTTAGAAGCAGATTTTTTCCAAGTAGAGCCTTGAGACACTTGTAACCCCAGCCAACATCTTGACTGCAGCCTCTGTGAGAGAACTTGATACAGCGTCATCTAGCTATGCCACTCCTAGATTCCTGAGTTGCAGAAAGTAGGAGATAATAAATATTTGTTGCTTCCAGCTGCTAAATTATAGCATAATTTATTATACATAAATAAATAATACAGTTTTTAATAATTATGATTCTGTTTTGTTGTTTTATAGTTTACATATGTTAGGCATCAAGTGATTTGCACAATGACCTTATATTATTGTCACTCTTTACAGTAAAAGAATTGAGGTTAGAAGTCTCATTCAAGATTTCAAAGTTAGAATAAATTGAATCAAGATGTGAATTTATAGGCCGGGCGTGGTGGCTCACGCCTGTAATGCCAGCACTTTGGGAAGCCGAGGCAAATGGATCACCTGAGGTCAGGAGTTCGAGACCAGCCTGGCCAACATGGTGAAACCTCATCTCTGCTAAAAATACAAAAAATATTCGCCGGGCATGGTGGTAGGCACCTATAATCCCTGCTACTCGGGAGGCTGAGGCAGGAGAATTGCTTGAATCCAGGAGGAGGAGGTTGCAGTGAGCCGAGGTCGCACCATTGTACTCCAGCCTGGTGACAAGAGCAAAACTCTGTCTCAAAACAAACTAACAAAAAAAAGTGAATTTATACCTTCTAACTCTAAATATAATGCTTTTTCAGCTGGGCGTGGTGGCTCACACCTGTAATCCCAGCACTTTGGGAGGCTGAGGTGGGCAGTTCACAAGGTCAAGGGATCGAGACCATTTTGGCCAACATGGTGAAACCCTATCTCTACTAAAAATGCAAAAATTAGCTGGGCATGGTGGCACGCAGCTGTAGTCCCAGCTACTCAGGAGGCTGAGGCAGGAGAATCACTTGAACCTGGGAGTCGGAGGTTGCACTGAGCCAAGATTGTGCCACTGCACTCCAGCCTGGCAACAGAGCGAGACTCTGTCTCAAAAAATAAAATAAAATTGTATGTATATATATGGTGCTTTTTAAGTTAAGACCCTGCTTTCCTTCTTTTTAACTAAATGTTGGGAAAAAAAGGGTAGAACAATGTAACTACTTAACTTTCCTGAATATATTAATGAATTGTAATTATTCTGTCTTCAGCATCCAGTGGTTATTATGTTATAAGATCAAATATTGGCTCATATATAATATTAAGTGGTTAGATCCTGTGGTAAGAGGTTGTTGTCATATATATGAAATCAGGTTGAACTGCTAAAGTTTGGGGGAAACATCTATGCCCTTTGATTTTGTTAAATTGGCTCTTTGTTCTCCATTTCAACAAATTACATGGCCTCATTTTAAAGGACTTCAATTTGTCTCGTCAGTATTAAAATAGCCGTCTGCATGAAGGTGACATTTTATGCTGTCTTGTGGGTTCCCCTGGCCATGGGCTTCCATCATTATGTCCCCAGTGCTTTTCATCTACTCATTCTAATTGCTATACTTTTGGATGCTGGCCCTGATTGGGACAGGCAGTTGAAATGGCTTGTACTAGGTGATTGACACTGCCTGTATAAATACCTATTCTCTTAAGCCTATACCGTGTCACTGACTGTCAGAGCTAGTCTACTGCCAGGGCCTTTTCAAAGTCATAATTAAAGCATGATTCTCACTAGTCAATTATAAGTTCATAAACCAGGCTTTATGAAAAAAAAAACTACTCTTAGGACTCTACACATAAGAGTTGAACACTCTTTTCCTCTCCTGTTTTTAGATAGAGTGGTGCTAGAGTCTATGGTTTCTAGATAAAATTGGTATTTGAATTAATCATATTTGTGTAGCTATAAAACCTACTAAAATGCCAAGTATTCTGCTCTGTCCTCAGTAAAGATTGTTGGTGGATGAACAGCTGTTTGACAGTGAGGGGGAGGCTTATGTGGCTTGTTTTACTAGGTAAATGCTCTAGTTTTACTAGGTTCAAGGAATGAGCAGAAATCAGGTGTGACAGCTAAACAATTTTTAAATAATTATAAGGATATATCATAATTACTGGATTCTAAGAAGTCAGTAGTGAAAGGGAAGGGCCTGTTTCTAAATGTGAAATGATCATACAAAAGTTAAAGTGGTTGCAAGATGACTTAATTTTAATGATCTCTAGTTAAAGAGAAATTTCTAGAAACTCCTGTGATTAACTGCATTTTGATTTTCCGCTTCCCGGTTACTTCTACTAATTCTCCCTTTACTCTGTGGCTTTAATTAACTTGAGTCTCAGTTCCCTTCTTGGTAACACTGGTACTCTCACTGCTCCAGGGTTGTGAGAATTGAGAATTATGTATGTAATATACATATCACAGAACTACACAGAAAGAGCTTGATAAGTTAAAGTTATTAACTAGTTTTTTAGAATACCATTCTTATTTCAGATCTTTTATTCTAAATATGGATCTTGATGTATACATCTGTAAAAAATTGGAAAATTCAAAGAGTTCCTTAAAAAATTTAAAAACAGAACTACCACATGATTCAGTTATCCCACTTCTGTATCTATATCCAAAAGAATTGAAATCAGGATTTTGAAAAAATTTTAACACTGTTATCTTCATTACAGCATTTTTTCACAGTTGCCAAGATGTGGGAACAATCTAAATGTTCACTGATAATGGGTGGATAAATAAAATGTGGTGTACACATACAATGAAATATTATTCAGCCTTAAAAAAGGAGACAATCCTGTCATGCAATAGCATGGAGAAAACGTTGGGACATTATGCTAAGTGAAATTTGTCACAGGATAATTACTGCATGATTCCATTTATATGAGTTATTTAAAATAGCTAAACTCATAAAAACAGAGTAGAATGGTGGTTATCAGGGGCTGCAGGGAGGGAGAAATGGTAAAACGTTTCAGTTATGAAAAATGAATAATTTCTGGAAATCCACTGAACACCATTGTACCCATAGTTAACACTACTGTATCATGCACTTAAAAATTTTAGATGGTAGAGCTCAGGTTGGATTCTTATCACCACAACAAAATTTCTTTTATAATTATTATTATTTTAAGATTTATCTCCATAATTGGCCTGCTCATTATTTCTGAAATATGTGCTTATTTAAAAAAATTACATAGCTTTAAAATCTAAGACTTTCCCATTTCTAAAACCAAATTTGAGAGAGAAGAGAATCTTGATCAGATAAGAATCTTAATCAAATCAGAATTGTCTTATAGTTTGGCAAGATTTAAAAAATTCACATGTATGTATCTGAAATCACATTTGTAATGGATTTTAAAAAATGTTTTTAGATTATAATGATAAAATGTCTATATGGGGTGGGTAAGTTAATGCAATTAATATGTACTAAGTACTCGACTTAACTGAGCACCCACTTTTAAATAAATGCTGAAGATTTTTCACAAAAAGTACCATTTACTAAGCACTGACAATATGTCCAAAATATTGTTTGTTTTAAAATAATCATAAAACCCCATAAAACAGATGTTACTGTCACCATTTAACAGATGAGAAAATTGAGGAAGAAAGAGTTTTAGCAACTTGCCTAAGGTCACATATCTTGCAAGGAAAAAATGTAGCATGTCAGCTTAGGTGAGTTTTACCTCAAAACCCATAGTTTCCACCCGATTTTGCTGCTTTCCTGGAGCCCTTGTCTAGTACTGACACATATTCTGCCTTAGGTAAGATAGGGTTCCTCAGCCTGTGACAAGAGTTTGGGAGCATGTAATTTGTGGAAGGAGCGCTCTAAGGAAAAAGAGAATGAGGAAAGCAGGACAGAGGAGGGGCGGGAGACAAGTAGCAATGTCTACAGTCATCTCAAGGCCACCCCTGTGGGGACTTCTTGTATCAGTCATAAGGGAGGGCAGTGGGAACGACCAACCATTGCAGTTACTGGAGTATAAGATGCTTTCCCTGCTGCAGAACTCTCAGTGCTAAAAACCGGGAGAATCTTGGACAAACCAGCTGGTTATTTCTCCCCCCAGGGGCTCAGTTGGTGCTAAGGGAAATTCGATAGAGAAGGGGGAAGCTGTGAGTCATTAGCACAAAACACTCACAACAACTGGGGATAAGCTCGCAGTCTGGTAAAGGGGATCTGCCTTGGGTACCACCAAAAACCACTGCACTTCCCTTTCTTAACTCACTGTGATGGAGAAATCAATCAGGCAAAGTGACTGAAAAAAGCTGTATTATGTGAGTACATGTACTCTTCAGATTCAGCTAGTGAGCTTTGGGGAAACTGACCCTTTAAGAAGAGAAGAATTGATTTGGACAGATTTTAGACCTTGAAGCACCCAGCAACTAACAATTCAGTTATGAAATGAATTCTTTCACAGAGAGATTCTTCTTCCGTGAGCAAAGCTATGGTGCTGTGGTGTAAAAATGGCACGGTAAGACTGACAGTGTCCACTCTGCCTCTTCCTTCAGCAGCATTCCTACTCATTCCTAGAAGTATGTCATGCAAAGGTGAGAAAGATGCTGGTTGAGAACTGGATGATGAAGTCAGGAAGAACAACTCCCTATGGCTAACAATTTTTGATGTAAATATATTTGATAGTAGTTGTTTTCTCTGATGTGAATCACCAACACCACAGTTTATGGTTTTTATTTGGGATTGTACTTCTAAAATAGCCCTGCTGTGCAGAAACTATTTTAAGGTTGGATATGATAAGTATTAAATAACACTCATTATCATAATAACAAACTTGCACTTATTAAAGGGTCAGTACAGAATAAGAAGTTCAAGGCATGTTTTTAAACTGTATATTGAAATAATGCAAGGAGTGATTTCTGATAGTTTTGCACAAGATTGGAAAGATCGTCTCGAATCATAATCCAAAAGGTATAAGCATCAGCTTCAGTAATGAAGTATATTTTTCTTCAAAATTTCAAAGAAAATTATATTTGATTGAAAATTATTCTCTAGGCTCCCATTACTGTAGTTACTGTACTAGATAATAAAAGGCTTAAATTAGTTTAAAATGTGTGAGTAGGGAAAACAGCAGCATTCATATGAGGGAGGACCTCAAATTTCCCTCTCATATATATCCTGCCCTGTAGTTAATTAGTTTGTTTCCTTAGAATCACTCTCAGGGCAGAATTTTAAGATAAGTTCTCTCTTGGAGACCTTTCGCAGTTGCTGCTATAGTTTCCTGAGATTACATGCATAGAGATGATTTTCTAGCAGACGAGGGACCTATAGCTAAGGGGTCTCTAATTTTCCTCGCATGAGCTCTGATTATGTTTTGAAAGACCTATGTCTTCAAATATATGCAGAAAGACAAAATATGATTTAAGTATCACTTTGCTGACCCACTCAGGAATCTCCTTCTGATCCTACTCACATTTGGAATGGTAGAAACCTGTTAGAAATATGCTAGAAAGCAGCATTTCCCAAAGTCTGCTCTATAGCTGACCCACTTCCAAGGTTCCTTGTTAAAATATTTGGGTATGACTATTTGATCCTTCAAAGACATGACAATACACAGAAGAATATTAAATCCTTTATCTAATTCAGGATCATCCTAATGGATTTAACAACAAAGTTCTTTTTACCTTGAAACTCTAATTCACCCTTGATGGGACACATGCATTCCTTAGAAAAATGTTTCCAGAAATACTGGGTTATAGCAAGGAGTTTTGTAAAAGGACAAATAGGAGCAACTGTGCTTTTCTCATATCACTTACTGACTCCCTTGATCCTCTCTGAGCCCTATTGATTCTTACCCATGTAGTATATCCACCCTTTTGAGTAAAGAAAATAGTGTGGGGAAAACAACAGCACTTTTAGGAGTACATTGTGGTACTATTGTGAGGTATAAATAAGAGGCCATCTATTTTCTCTATATCTGAAACTGTATCTATGTATCTTCTTTTGCTTTTCACAAGTGAAAAACCTTAGGTGCCAAAAGGATTAGAGGAAGAGAAAGAAAATCATATTTATCAATTTTCTTTCCTATAGGTATATAAACATGTAAACAATATAGGCACATATGTACATATGTATGGCACATATATATGTATGTTATATATATGTGTATGTGTGTATATATGTATATGTATGGCCAAATAGCACTATCAGAGATGAAGTATTATATTTAAACATTTGAACATCAAAATCTATTAAATGAAGGCTGCGATGGAGAAATACCCAAAACATTCAATAAAGCTTTTCAACCTGAATATAGGGTTACCATGACAACACAACCCAAAAATCCCTCTTCTTCATATAAAGTTGCTGAAAATATGCCCATGGTGGAAGCAGCATGGAGTGCTCAAATTTATAACTACTGAATGGATGTACAAAGAATCTCCAAGACATTTGATAAACTTCAGGGTGAACATTTTAATATCCTCCTTTAAAAAAATAATAAAAAGACAAGCCATTTTCCACACTACTTCATTTTTTTTTCTTTCATCTAAACCATTTTGAGAATTTCATGCTATTTTTACAAGTATTTTCTATGAAAGAAAACAATGGTGATTACAATGACCTAATGAGATATATTAATAACATTGATCTTAAAACGGGTTTGGAGAATGCCAAGCATGGCATGGAACGGGTTCCTGCACAAATAAAGCAGCAGTTGCCAGATTGATGCTGACTCAGTGCTGTAAGGGTGTGATTTACACTTTCTGCATCTTCCTGGGGAAACCTTGAAATATGCAAAGGCACACTCTGCTAGAGAAAACAGAAGCAAGACACCTGATTATCTTATTTTCAGCCCTTAAAGAGTTTCTTAGAAGGACAATGTGTGCATGAACATGCATGTATATATGTGTGTTTCCATTTCATGCACATATCTACATGTGCATGAGTGTAAATATATCTATATGTGTGTGTGTGTGTATGTGTGTGTGTGTGCACCTGTTTGCAAATCTACTCTACATGTCAACACAAAGGAAGGATTTCACACAGGAATGGTGTCAAATTATTGGTACTTAGAATTTCCTCTCCATGATATGTGCTATGAAGGAAATTAAGATAATAGATTTGCCAATATCTAATAATATATATAGTTTCTTCTATGTTTTTCATCCACATAAAAGTAAAATTTAGAAAGTAAAAATTTAATCATAATGTTCTGACTAGGAAAGCTTCAGGTAATCCACATCGAAAGGGTCTGAATAATACACATCAAGAAGGACTTTGTCAGATCTTGGATATAATTTCTCATTTTCTGAAGGTACTTTATGACTGTATAGTGTGAGCAGGTGTTTTTTAAGTTAACATATAGTGCTGTTGAATTGATTTTGTTTGTGAGTTACTTTGTTTGCTTATGCTTTCTACAGCTCAAGCCTGCTCTGCAATTAGTAGTTTATCAAATTGAGGGAAATGTTGCTTCATTTCAGCCTGTTTTCATTTGGAGGAGGGTAGCAATCCTATAGTTTCTTGCTGGTTTCAAATTGCATGTATTTAGCAATAGGCAAAGAAACTTTCCTCTAATTAGATTGATCTGTGAGGTGGATTGAGCGGAGTTTTCTAGAAACACACATCATAATTGATATTCCTTAGGCAATATGCTTTCTGGGCAAATGTCTATTGCTTTTGGAGCTATGTGCCCATTTCTTTCTCCACACCTTGCTAATTACTCCTTACTGAAAAGTATCCTAATTTAGTTTGTATGAATGTTCTAAATAGTGGTTTTCAAAGTGTAGACCAGAGCATCATCATCACCTAGAAACTTTAGAAACGTAAATTCCCAGGCTCTCTACCAGGTCTACTGCACCAGAAAGTCTGAGGATGGGTCTCAGAATGTGTGTTTGGTCATCCTCACTGAATGTCTTCATATACACTAAAGTTTCACAAACACTGCTCTACAGGGGAGTATTTGAGATGATAATGTTGACATTGACAGTGACAATGAGGAGCAGAAAGCATGGACAGAGGAAAAAGTGAGAAACTCAGAACTTTAGAATCAAAAGGGAATGTGGGGATCATTTGATGGTATCCCTTCATTTCATCCATGGGCCTTGGAAAGATTAAGTTGCTGGCTCAAGACCAGAACACTTCAAGGAAAAGAAATAATATTTGCTGATTCTAAGATGAAGAAAAGCTGAATATCAAACGAAAAGTAGATAGAACTCTTCACATTTGTGATGTGCCATATGTCTTCTTTGACAATGTGGCCCATTCCCTTGCAGTGTTGAGTTTAGCTTCCAGTGAACACAGTGCTGGCATCCTGAAATTTTCCTCTAAAGAGGTCATTTTTAGAGATGGAGCTATGAGTGATGATGTTGCTTTCTTATTTTTGGAAAACTCAAGAGCAATTGTTGAAAAAATATGCACATCTAAAGTAATACAAAGGCAAATGTCTGATCACATAGAACATAAAGCTACACAGGAATCACTCACAATAAAATGATGTGTGTGTGTTTGTGTGCGTGTGTGTATATATATATATAAATATATATATAAATATGTATTTTGTGTATATATACTTCATATATATTTTATACTTTATATATATATTATATATATATATATAAAATCAGACCTTCTGGAATGTAAACTTCTGTAGCACATTAGTATCACCTGAGAAGTTTTAAAATTCCTGATATTCAGCCCAAACCAATTAAACTGAAATATCTGGCAGTGGGACCTACGTGTCAATGCCTGTAAAAACTCTCCAAATGATGATGTTAAGGTGCAACCATGTTGGACAGCTTGAGTTCTATGGCCTTGACCCTCAATGTGTGGTCCTTGGATTGGCAACTTTGGCATCACCTGCGAGCTTTTTAGAACTGCAGAATCTCAGGTCCTACCCCAGACTAGTGAGTTGGATTTTGCATTTAAACAAGTTTACAAGTTGATTTGTATGTGCATTAAACTTTGAGAAGTACCAACTTCCCTGTTTAAAACTTAAAAGGAACTCTGCTGATATAGATCATTCTTTTAAATACTTAAAAAAGGGGAAAACCAAAATTGTTCAGAATCTTGCCCTTGTTAATTTTTGCCATTGTTAATTTTTTGCACACCTACATAAGTATACTATATATTATATATGTCCTTTACATTTTATATATAGTGTTCAGATCATACTCTTTATATAGTTTCATGTCATAACTTTTAGTCATCGCTGCATCATTTAATACTGTATTAGGAGAATTTTTCCATGACAGATTGGAAAACTGTTTGTAGAAAGTCCTACAATGTGTTTATTATTCACATGTAATAAAAATTAATCAGGATTTGACATTTAATTTCTAATAACTTATTTGAAATTTCCAACATTAAATTATATTTTAAAAATCCCACTCATGTCTGATCCTGGTGGGAGGTAAGTGGGACTTGTCTAAGCCTCTGGCTTAAGTGGACAAAAATACACTGAGGGAAACTATTTTAGGATGAATCAAGACAAACTAACCTTAATCTGAAAATAACAGTCAAGGAGAAATCATTTCCATTTGTTATGCTTTGCTATACCAAGGCATTTTCATGTTTCAAAAAATTATTAAATCCATGCATTATGCTTGTTTTAAAACACTCATACTTTGGTGGAATGAAGGTGAAGGGGGTTAACATTGAGCAGTTGTGGTAAAGGGAGAGTTTTATAAAATCAAGCTGTCTATTTTTATGGGCTGTTGAATTTTATGGGCTTATAATATGTGCCCACAGAATTATGAAATGAAAGAAAATTGTTTGACTAACACTTCAGGCTGGCTTTCACTGCTTCGTTGTGCTAAGTAGAATGTGGCCTCTTGGACAGTATGGTATAGTGACGGTGCTGGCTGACAGAAAGGGGGACAAAGGGTCATAGGACTTGGGCATTTGTAATGACTGTTAAGTCCTGATTTGCTAAGGACAGTCCAGGTTGTTGTCTGTTGTCATTAAATAATTTTAAGTGTTTTCTTTCACTCACAAAAATGTCCTGATTTGGAGATTTGTGTTCTACATATAGAACACCAAATCCAACTCTATCATATTCTAAAGCAGGAAAATCTGAAGTGGTTGACCGTAGTATTCCCTGCAACCACAGGAACAGCAAATAAAGCTTTTAATGGCTTTCCATTGTCCTCTGGATCAAGTCCAAAGTCTGTAGAATGATCTCGAAAGCTCCAGCATGATCTGGGCTCTGCTTACATCTTCAATCTCTCTTCCTCTCTTTTTGTCTGTCTCTCTCTCCTGTATTTTTCTTTTACTTTTGCTTTTGTCCACTTCTTGTTCTTATGCACCTGTCATTCTTGTGTCGTATTTTCACGTATACAAACTTAGATCGTTATTAGTGCCGTTTTCCAAATATTAATATTTCCAGCTTTTTTTTTTAAAGGTACGTGATAAAATTGTACCTACAAGCTTCCAGTGATGCCTGTTGGTCACACTGGGTAGCAAGGGTGTAGGTGTCTATGTTTTCTTTTTGAACCAAATGCCAGAAGCTGAAAATAATTTCATTAGGTCATATTTTTATATACCAATAATTTATATAAGTTGATCTTATTTTCATTTTCCTTCAAATCCAGTTGTTTTATGGGTTATTTTTCAAACCCTAATGTTACCTTCAATCTTTTTAGAGGTGAGGCATAAATAGATATAAAAGTGTCAAGCATAGTCCTGGGCACTGAAGATCTAAGAATCAATGAGATGAGGACTCTGCACTGAGCTACCTCATGGTCAAGAGAGCCATGTTAGTAACCAGTGGTTTCTGCATGTTGTATGAAGTGTCACCAGAGTACTTCTTTCTCCCCATTTCTCTAATTTTCATAAGAATGAATTTTCTACACAGGTTATATACTTATTCTTATCCATTACTCACCGTGCCTCTGGAGAGAGAGAATAACTTACACAGTTGGTACATTTGGGAAGGAAAATTTGATGATGCTTGGGGGCAGGGAAAAACCAGGACTGCTGTATCTAGATGAATAAAAGCTCCCTAAGTCTGAGATTCAGTAGTAGGAAAACTATAGACACTCATGCTAAGCTACATTCTCCAACTTGGTCTTTATCAATAATAAAAGTAATGACGATTTAAGCTTCCTGTTTGTTGGTACTTGGTTTTATTTCTCAATTTGTTGAGAACTTGCATAAGAAGAGGTGTGCTGTTTTTGGGGCATCTCTTGAAGACTCCAGCATTTGGTGCACTGACTGGAACAAAGAGGAAAAAATAAGAGACTTGAAATTAGGGGAGCAAATATACTCTAGGAAGGGTTTTGGTGAGGCAGGCCGTTGTGACCTTGGCAGTTTGCAGAGGCTTATATGAGGCCAGGGAGATTTTTATAGTTGTGTTGTTTGCTTTTAACTGCTGTGGCCTGGGCCAGAGGCTTTAAACCAGTCACATGGTGTTCTGACCTTGGCGATTGACTGTAAGTAAGCTGCTATTATAAAAGTATTTGGCTCTGGCCGAGGTGTGCAGAGGGCCCATTTGAGTGCTATGTGAATGGACTGGGAAAAAGCCCGAGAGATCTTTGCTGGGGGCCAATGGGTTGTAGAGGCCTTAGTGAATAGGCACAGTGGAGGTGAGGATTCAGTTAGAGTAAGCAGGTCTGATCTCCCTCTGCAGGCAAAGAAGCAAAAGCATGGGTCACAGTGACTTAGGGAAAATTTCAGAGTGGAGCTATAGCTAGGGCTGAAGCAAAAAATTTTATTATAGGACAAGAGAGCTTTCAAGTTTTTAGCTATGGGTGAACAGAACCATATTTGCTGTTTTGAAACTGGAAGGCACCTATGTGGCTTCTGTAGGAACCTCTGAGCACTAGGACATTTCAAGATTTAAATTGTTAGTGCAAGGGCCTGGGAGGCTGGGCGTTGATGGGTGGCCCCAAATTCTGTTCTGTATTAAGGGCCAAGGATAAAAATGGAGGGACTATGCTTACATTTAGATGGCTTTCTCATGGTTCTGGATTGGCAAAATACTTAGAACAGAGGAATCTTCCTCAGAAGGCCCATTTCTGAAGTAAGGAAAATTATAGTGAGAAGAGGCTCTGAAAATGTCTGCTCATGTGGGTGCTGCATCACTAGAAAGAAACCATATTCAATTTGGAACTATGGAAGATAGAAATTAAGAGGTTTTACTAAACTCCATGGGAAAGAAAAACAAGATAAGGTCTGGTGAGTAGGGCTGCCATGATTGTAGATTTCTAAATTTTGTCACATAAAGCCTCCCTTTGAGGGGTGATAGGATGCAAAGATAAACTCCTCTCTCTAATACTATAAATGGAATAATGCCAAAATTAATCTCTAAAAGAAATGATTTTTGGATTGAAGTTCACAGGCCAAGGAATCTGAAGAATTGGCATTGACCGACTAACAATCAGGTGAAGCTAAGCCAAGATTTTCTCCAACTGTCCTCTTTCCCTTTGATCCCACTGAGTTTCTGCTGTGGTCTTTGGTAATAGTACTGAATTCTGGAAATGTAATCTTGAAGGTGTTTTGGGAAATAGGTATTGCTGCAATTTCTAAATATTGTGGGTAGAAGGCCAATACTATAATATCTTTTGTGTTCTATCAACTCCATGGACTTTTAAAAGCAGAGATTCTGAGAGTCGAATTAATTCAATGTCTCCAGAAACCCACAGACATTACTTTAACAGTCCAAATTAAAGCAGCTCAAAGAATCTGTATCTATCCAGACTTTGAAAAACCTTAACTCAAGTGAGCAGAATACAAGATTGCAGAGTGTCATTTGAAGATGCTAATTTACCCTAAGAATTTTTCACTCGTAATAGCAAGATAATTTAATTTGGGATTTTAATTTTCTTGAACTTTAACATCTTTAGAATTGAACTTGCTAGAAGATTTAATTTTTAACTATTATTTCTCACTGGAGATTTTATAATGGGGGGGTGGTTCATTCAAATTTGGGGATCTCTATGTTGTTTGTATTTTGTTATGAATTTTAATATTGTCATTTGAAGTAATTACAGATTTTCTGATATGCAATGAGGATAATATAGCTGGACAAAATTGGAGATAGGTAAATCAATATGAATTGAGTTTTCAACCCGATATATAAAGTGGTCTTGGAGTTGATTTAATTAATAATATAGTCCAGAGCCTACTTTGAAAAAATCTGAAATGCTCACCAGTGGCTATGAGATAATACCCTCAAGGGCTGGGGCTGGCATTGAGAGAACAGCTTCATAAACGTGATAAAACATGATCACCTCCTTTTGGGGGATAAACACACCCTTGGTTTGCTATAGATTTAGCAGTTAAACCAGAATGGTATAAGAGGACAAAACTGGGGAATTTCAGAGTGAAACATTTCCCATTTCTTTGATTTCCATGTGGAGATATTTTTAAACCCACACTTGGCCTCTCTCTGCACTTGACACCCACCCTTTATACCTGTGGATGGAGAGCTACTTATTTGATTAGTTAATTCAAGAAGGATAATTCAATGGACATGCCCAGTTGAACCTTGCTCTTCTTCTTGGGAGTGAACTGCCCACTGGTAGCCATTTACCTCTCCCTCCTGGAACAGGCTTTCCAGGGACAGGGTTTTACTTAGTGACTTGTTCAGACCCCTTCTTGGGAACAGGGGAACTATTTATTAGAGATACCCTTGGTTATCTGTAGAGCAGGTGGGGCTATTGTGGATCTGTTTATAAGATGAATTATCAGATTACGTTTTTAATGTAAATAGTGTCTCAATTCCAGTTGTTTGTTAAGATTTTCCAGTGGATTTATTTGTTTAGAATTACAAAAAGGTACTATAACTCAGTGGCTACAAATGCATCACTGTTGAAGGCTCTTCTCTAATTTGGAAATCCGGTTTGCTCTTCCTGGAGTCAAAGCAATTGAACAAACTGAGGAGACATTCACATTACCATTACATATACAGTATAATAAAAAGCATGCTGTGAGTTTATTCTAAAATTGAGTCTATGACTGCAGTCAGATTGCTCACTAAGGATTTTAACACAGCTGAAAATTCATTCTCCAGAGAGATCCTTTTGTGTTTCCCTTGAAGATTCCACATCAGCTTCTTTGAATATCTGAGTAATATCTGTATACATTCTATTTCATTTTTATCTTATCTTTGTTTACCAAATACTGTCACTTATTAACCTATATGTTAACGTTGTTCCTTTACTATTTGGTTACATTTTTTTCAGTTTTTTTTTTTGTATTTCCACTGGCTCCTTGGAGTTGGTAAGAGCCTGACTCTGTAACTGAATATCTGGGTGTATTTAGTTTTGTTTAACAGTACTATTAGGAATTAAGAACTTACTATGATTTAAAAATTGTTATACTTAAGGAACTAGAGTGGAAACATTAGACAACATTATAGCACATATGAATCTCATTTCCCCCTGCTTTTACACTCCAATCGGAAGCATTTTAGTCCTCAAAGCCAAAGGCTAAGCAGGATATTTTTAGTTCCTTTGCAAGTAAGAAGTGACAATTTTCAGTCTTATAGGAAGGAAGTCAGTGAAGCTGCCTTAGTTACTCTTGACAATCAGAGTGAGGGTTAGAACTACAAACAAAAGTTTTAAATTAAAACCTTTTGTTTTAATAAAATGTATGTCTTTTGTTTCCTTTAAAAAAAAATCTCACACCGATTATATCTGGAATAAGCTTTGTAGCACTAGATTTTGTGTAGGTCTCTTGTTATTAATTTCTTTTCTTTTGTGCTGACTAGGATAAAATAGGCCCCTGAAAGTTTAAGACAGAAAATTTACCATTTTCCAGTAATTTTATTTAAGAGCTGCAGTTGATCTTTAGGTGGATGTTTTCTGCGCTTTTAGCAGAGTGGAAGTGCATCACTTTACCAACAGAGGGCAGTGTGTATTTGCAAAACAATGAGAACGCTCACCAAGTCCCAGGGTTTGTGAAACTGTCCTTTGCAAAGAGTAGAAAAGACACTAGGAAACAATTTCGTTCTTTCAATTCTGATTCAGTACCTTTGACTCCAGATGCCATTTTTTGATGAAAATTATAAAAAATATATTTTTCTCCCCAAATGTCCCTGTCATCCAAGGAAAAAATGGAGAACATTAAAGGCAAAATGCACAGAGGGAGGGACCTAGGATCCCTGATCACAATATTGCAAATTTGCCCATTGCTGCATCAGTCTCACTTTGGTCCTTCTGGGTAGACTTTTGTCTTTGAAATAAGAAAAGGGTTCATGATTAGACAGGCTGTGTCAATGATGGGATTCCTTTTGTATGTTTTCTGTGCATTTTGGGTCTGTCTGGTTCCCTGACAGAAAAACAGCTTGGTGTGGATTGTAAATTGTGACATAAAATTTGACGTATGTAGCTTTAGGGTTGGTCATTTAAAAGATGCTCAATTTTTCCACCTAAGTCCTGAGACTACCTTCTCGGTCAGGAATCCTTGTGAAATTATAATTGGTTGATGTAAGGGAACTAATAGTTATTGAATGCTTATTTTATGCTGGAATTACCACTTTATGCAATTCATCCTGTTTAATTTTTATGACACTTTTAAGAGGTGAACATTATGAATGTTGTTTTTTAGAGGAAATAGTAAAGCCAAAGAGGTCTAACAACCTCCTTAAATCACCCAACCAGCAAGTAGCAGAGCTAAAAATTAAACTTAGGGCTCTTTGATTTTAATGACTGGGTTCATTCCAAATCTCCCAGCTTCTCAAGTCTTTATCGAACCTCTGCTAAGGGACTGGCTCTGGAAATTCTTTACTATTCAAGCTGTTGAAAGTTGGAATCATGGAAAGCCATGACTCAGTGTGTTGAAAACCTAGACATATAAATGTAGGGTGGTCGATGATTTTCTTCTTATCTAATTTAAAATTTTTTTCTTTGTCCTTAAGAAATGTCCTCTTCTTTTTGTAACTTCTTTTCTATTGTGTCTGGATGAAAATGCCAGATAGGCAATAAGTTGAGGCTCTGCAAATGGATAGAAGACCCCTGTTCATATAGTTGGTTGAGCTGCCAGAGTTATAATTTGAATTCATGTATGTCTGGCTTTAATCTTAAAGCTTTTTAAAGCTTTTTCTATCATTTAAGATTCCTTTATGGAGACAGAAGCGACAAATGGCTAGAGGAAAGGGGAGAGATTGCCTGAATGACTATTTCTGAGGAAATAATATCTAGACCAACTGAAAGAAATAATCAACCAAAGAGGGGGTCAGCAGTAGAAGCATTGAAAATCTTGAGCTGGAAAGCTAGTGAGTATGAGGCATAGACCAGGGTATTCAGACTTCCACGTGATCTCACTCAGACATCCTCATCAGACACCAGACCACCAGACAGGGTGGGTGCAGATCGCATTAGCTTCTCCATTATCTTAATTTCTTTTCCCCAAACACGGCAGCCTGCTTTTTGAAGAGTATTCTTATTGTCACAGAGAGCCTCTTGTCTTTTTCTTTCCTTTTTTTTTTTTTCATAATGAGTAAACACAGAGGTCCAGGCAGTCAGAGGTGGAAGCCAAACATGAGTGTTTTCAAAAAGATCTCTGAAATAAACACTGAACTGCTGTATTTCATAACCCCACACAAAACTGACAGTAGCCAGCTGTTGTCTGAGCTAAACACCATCCTAAAGAGCCAAGAGCCACGAGGCAAAAAGGGAGAGAGAGAAAATAACTCCTCTCCTACTGAACCATAGATGACAGATCAGCCAAAAAGGACCCTGGAGAAAGCAAAAGTCAATGAGGCAAAAGTCCTTGCAAATGACCCCTGCCGGCTCCCCTTTACCACTCCAGAAATAATCCACCCAAATTGACTTTTATTGGTGAAGCATCTGAATGCAGTCTCTTCATGCAATTATATGCGTTTCCTCTGAATCTTGCAATAATTATAACACCAAGTTTCCCCAAATTTGGGCTACTTCTTATGGCTTTTCTCCTCCCATATTTTCTATATTTCTCTTTCTCCATCCTTGTAGTTCCCCTGAAATATGGAAAGTAAAATAAAGTTAAGAGCTCTTTTGTCTTCACTTTCCTGTACTCTTATGGTCAGAAAAAATATTATCAAACTCCCACGGACTTTCTAGACTAACCCTGTAAATTGTTTTTCTCGGAGCTGGAAATATACTATTGTTTAAAAGATGAGTCCTGATTAGTGGGAGAGGAAACTCTGGATAAGAATTTAATTTGGCCCAAGGTGAAGAAAAGCTAATTTTAAGGCTCTGTTTGATCTCAGTTGTAGTAAGAGTGGAGATGTGTTGTAGCAACCATTTTTTTTAACAAAACACCAGAAGGCTTATTTAGCATGGTGTGTATGAAAAGGTGTTTTCTGGGAAGGCTAATGTGGAAAAGGGCTTGAAAGCTGAATCCTCATGTATAATAAAGTCACATCATTTTGATTCATTTCTGTGAAGAAGGGACATGCCTTATCAAATGTGAAGAAGGGATGTGTCTTCAGAGAATATATCTATTACCTAATGACTAGATGTTCGTGAAAAGTACACCTCTTAAACCATAACTTTATGGTAGCTCTGACCAAGGAATGTTTACAGTGTTACCTGATATTGACTTCCATGTTGTTTACTATTCTATGCTCTGGTCTAATCACCCTATGATGTCTTTAACTTTTCAATATAAGTTCACTACATGTACTGGGCTTGTAAGAAAGAAATAGTGCTTTGGTGGATGATGAGGAGGAATAATAGCCAAGTTTAAGTAGCCATGGGTCAAAAAGAGGAAAACAGGCACAGGATCAGAAATAATTGGAATGTACTGAGAAATCATTAAGTACATAAATTCATAAAGAAAAATGATGAGAGCAGTGAGCCCCACTCTCACTTTAAATCCACAGATTCTCCAAGACTGCGGACTATACCACAGTACACAGAATGGGAAATCAATCCATTTTATTTAGTTATCAAGAGTAAAAAGGACCTCTAAGAGCTGTGGATATCTAATTATATTTATTTGCCCTTTTATGGTGAATTCAATTAGGTTTCGTATGGTGATTTTTTTTTTTTTAGGTTGAGTTGTTTATAGGCTGTGTTGTGTATTTGTTCTGAAGGTTGATCTAAATCACATAAGGTGGTTTTCAGTTTGACCATCATTCAGTTTTCAGGCAGATACCTTAGCTCTCAATTTGCATTTTTAAGAAGAAATATTGAGTAAGTTTTTTGGTAAGAAATCTACACTTAAATTTGCTTTTACATGTTTTCTGAATAAAAAAGGTAAATTGTCAATAATCACATTGCGATGATTTATAAAATTCCATTCTTTCTCACCCATCTATTTTCTAGGATGTGCCTGATTCTCATAATACCAAGTACTGTATATGTCCTTTGCTATTACTGTGAAAGACAATAGAAATAAAAGCTTGCAATTTCTTAACACCAGTGAGTGTGAAAACACAGATAATGCAATATGGAAAAAATAAACTGTTTTGTTGTCCTCTCCAGGTGACCCTGCTGTGGTGTTACAATACTTTTTTTTTAGAAAAAAAACAAAACAAATTTTATCTGTTAATTATTCCTTTTTGTTTGTTGTGTGGGTTAAACTATGTCCTCATCTCCATACCGCAACACATATTTCCTTTCCTTTTCCAATAGAATCTATCAGTGAGATCTTCTATGATTGCTTCCATCTGAATATAGACAATAAACTGGCAAAAACGGTTGTTTTGATTTCTATTTCATATTTGTTAGATTTGTTTCTTTTGTATTAGAATTTTTACTTGCTTCAGTTTTATATATTTGGTCTTCTTGGGGGATTTTCCTTTCAGGTTTGAATCTACTTGTCTTCTTTCTGCCATTTGCCTGACTCTAGCTTTAAATGTTTTTGTTTTACAGTTCTGCTTTGGCAGAGCAATCAGGCAGTGGCGCTTGCTCACCCCTGCTTGGTATAACTATCTGGGTGTCCTACTACTGGCATGTCCACTTCAACGGTTTCAATCTTTTCTTTTATGTGCTCTTTTTTTGAGTGAACATGCCAGAATGAAGACTCCTCTTTGGTCAACAGAATTCTATCTCTTTGTTTCCTGCCCACTGGCATTCTCACTGGTGCATTGCTCATCTCGCCGGCTGTGGGCAGCCCTGCCTATCTGGCACTCAACTGTGTTGTTACTGGGCAATTCTGACTCCTGCACCTGCCACTGGTCTCTTGTCCAGAACGTCGGGGTTGCCTGTGCAGTCCTGGCGGTGATCGCTCATCTCATTTTGAGCAGAGTTGCCTAGCATAGAAGGGTCAGGTTTGGCTCTTGTTTCTTTCTCCACAGTGTATTTTGGTGACTCTTGTTTTGGAGCAAGCTGAGAGGCAGAATTCCCTTGAATTAAATTGCATATCTTATCGTCTTGAGTGACTACATATCTGGTTGGATAGTGTTAGGGTTTTGTATTGGCAGCAGGGATAAATGAAGCAGGTTCAAAGATGAATCATTTTAAGCCTCTACTCTTTGCAGGGCAAGTCTAACTAATAGGTAGAATAACTCATTTGAGAACTATCCTTACCTTTCAAATACTTTTAATTAGGGTAAACATTGTTAGGCATCACTCTGATAGTCTGACATTATGAGAATGATTATGATTTGAATTATGGATTCCTACTTATAAAAAACTATTTCTGCCCTTTTCTTGAATGCAACTATGAGACTTCTCAAATACAGAAAGTGAGCTTTTCACATTGTCTAAGTTCTCTGGAGGCTGTCAGGGCAGAGCATGGTTCTGCCCCTGTTTTACAAAGACAAATGTGGTTCATTCCAAAATATAGATTTGATCTCTGGCAGGAAGGACCTGGGTGATGGGATTTTTTGTGTTGGCCTGTGGACAGATAAGACTAAAAATGCACTATTTAGATTTGAAGTCCTTGGGTCATTTATTGCCCCCACCTCCTTGAGTCCCAAGAAGATGTCTTTAAAAATGAATTATACCCTTTGGCAAATCTCAGCACAGAGGTGGCATCCGACTCATATTCAGGAATATTCTTTCACTATGATGGTGTTGGCAGTAAGGAGAAGAATTTCATCTTCACAATGAAAATTAGGTCCTTTTCTGTAAAATTGTTCCTCTAAAAGGAGTAACCCATGTAAGTTACCATCCAAAATAGTACACTTCTTAGAGCAAAAAAAAAAAAAAGCCAAAATACTTGGATGATATAATTGTTAAAATATTCTTATATATATACCCCCAAAGGGACTGGGCTTTCTACATTGGTGGATTGATTATAAAATATTTCTATTCAAAATTGATTTCCAAAACAAAATCCATTTTAAAAACTAGAAATAACATATATTCACATGAAGTGGCTTTTCCAGTCAAGCCTTCGTTCTTCAACAATGACTTTAAAAATGTTATTCTTTCTGACTGGAATTTTATCCCTCACTAACCCCATTACCATGGCCCTCTCTCATCAAGCTATCTTAAATGCAATTTTGATGATTGTAAAATAAATTTTATTCATTTTAGTACCCCCTTAGCATAACCTGGTGCCTGGAAAATAACACTAAAATATACTGAATAAGTGAATCTTACAAGCCACAAATGAGGTTAAAATCTTCAATGTGATTTTAAAGAATTTATACTATGATTCCAAGAGCCTCAACTGGTAGGCATGTTCCATTTGCTTTGTTGTTAGGCTGATATTCCAGTCTGCCCAGGCTTTCCCCTCTTGTCCCAGCATTTGGGCCATTTATATTAGATTTTCACCTTTTAAATAAATTATTGTTAATAGCTGCATTAAAATAAGCCATGATATAATTCAAAATTGCTGTATATGAAGAACCAGGAAAATGTGACCACAACAGAAGGGATATGTTATAGATCAGCATCCTTCTCCAAAGGAGACAGGCCAAGCTGTGCAGCATATGGAGGTATGAATATGTGTGTGACTATAATGTGAAAGTGAAAATCAGGTACCTGAGAAACGTTTTACAAATTCTTTTTTTAATTGAAATAATACAATTTTATGGTTTAGAAAACCAAACACTTCCACAAGGCACATTAGGAAAGCTGGTAGATCCCTGGCTGGGTGCGGTGGCTCACGACCGTAATCCTGCCACTTTGGGAGGCCGAGGTGGGCAGATTGGTGGAGGTCAGGAGTTTGAGACCAGCCTGTACAACATGGTAAAACCTCATCTCTACTAAAAAGACAAAAAATTAGCTGGGCATAGTGGTGTGCACCTGTGGTTCCAGCTACTTGGGTGGCTGTGGTGGGAGGATTGCTTGAGCCCAGGAGTTGGAGGTTGCAGTGAGTGGAGATTGTGCCACTGCCCTCCAGCCTCAGTGACAGAGCAAGACTGTCAAAAAAAAAAAAAAAAAAAAAAAAAAGAAAACCTGGTTGTCCCTGGTAGTCTCTGATATTCCCTCTGTAAACTAAATCCCTTTCCCAAGAGATAATCAATTTCTTCTTTATTTAAAAGTTTATTCCTCTTTCATTTTTCCTGTATTGATGTTTCTGGAATTTTGAAGTATAAGCACTATCCTCAGCTAAACCATTTTATAAGGAAATTGTTGTAAAACGTAGTATATAATTATCTTAACTTTAAAGTTGTTAGTTTTATATATACCTATCATTAATTTTTTCTTCAAACATTATGTAAAAATGTAAAATTCCTTTAAATGTTGTCAAATACATTAAGTAATATATCAGTTCCATTTGTTTCCCCCCCGGAACTCTCTCTCTGAATTCTGATGAAGGCTTGTGAGTCCCTATGCCTAGTGAATAAATATTATGCTGAGGCTCCCCTTTTCCACCATGCTAGAAATTTTACTCATCTCACTTGTGGTTGTTTCTCTCCCTTCTGAAAGTCCATGTATTCTTTCATGGTATATCCTTTCATCCTGTAGTAATTTTCTGAGAGGTCATTTTAAAAACATGATTATCTGAAAACATCTTTAGTCAACTCTTATTTTTGATTGATATTTTATTGGAAATCTAATTTAGATATAATTTTCTGAACTTTGAAGGTGTTGACTTGTAGCTTCTAGTCTTAGTCAACAAGTCTTATGTCATTATGATTATTTATCTGTTATGTATGACTCACTTTATAATTTTAGAAACTTTTTGGAAAGTTAATTTCCCAATGTACCAAAATTCTAGGTGGTGTGCTTTGGTGTGGCTCTTATGTTCATTACTTTGGAAAAATCTTCTTGTATTATTCCTTGATAATTTTTTTGCAGTTCTCTCTTTTTGGAAAGTTGGACATTGAATTTGCTGTGTTGATTCTTTAATTTCCTTAACAATTTTTTTCAATTTCCTCTCCCATTTGTCTCTTTGCTATGATTTTTAGAGAGATTCCTCAGTTTTATCTTCTAATGTCTTTATTAAATTTCATTTATATTGTCATTTTTTTCTTCCTGCAAGTTTTCTTATGTTTTCTAAGTTTTTTGAAAATATAAAATTATTTTTTATTGGTTAGATGCAGATAATCTCTTATCTTTCTGAATATATTAATTATTGTTTCTTCATCCTGTTGTCTGTATTATAGCTGTTTCGTCTGAATTCTTTTTACTATTTGACTATTGCAGTCTCTGTCTTCAATATTTGACGTTTTCCTCAAATATCTGGAATTATTTTTCTGTCCATTCGTATTTAAGAGTGAGCTATTAAATAGTTGAGGGAATACTTGTGTGTGGAAGAGGCTTGTTGAGATGTGAGTCTTAACTGTAGGCTAACAGGTATGTTATTGTAGGAGCCCTATATGTAGGTACCTATAGGTCTTTTCTCTAAACTCTTTAATTCCGTCAAAGAAGATCCTCCAGTCTCTTTCACTGAGGAATGTGGGTACTATGTAGGCCAGTTTCGCAGAGTGGGAAGAACTGGTCATTTAACTGTTCTTTTACCAGATTTATAACAGCCCTCCCTACCCCATTTCAGCCCTATAATTTGCCTTTCTTTCAGAGATATTGGACCACAAATACACAGGCTTCCTAAGTATCATGTATTTACTTGCCAATGCTTAGGTTTTAACATTTCTCTGATATTTTATGCTTGTTATCAGCCCAATTTTGTTGAAACCTGTTATCTGTTAAAATAGCTTCCCTTGACTTCTCTTGTTCTCTTTGTCCTGCTTTGATTATCCTTCCTATATTCCTTTTAGTGAGTGTCTGGATGGAGGAGAGAAGAGCTATGAACACCTGCGCTTTGGATACCTTGTTCAACTGGAAGTCTAGAGAAGCTATCAGTAAGTTACAGATGTGGTTTTGAAAAAGTGTGCTTCCTCTTATATTTGTATGGACTCAAAAAGTGAGTCTATAATCCTATAGCACAACTTTTAGTGACTACCTTGCTTGCCTCCAGAATGCAACAGAAGTGTGATTTTAAAAACTGGCCTTAGATATAGGAGTTGCAAGTATTTCTCACTTGGCTCACTCCAGGTGCAAGATTTTTACTGCCTTAATAGAAATAATAACATAACTCCTGTTCCCTTACCAGGCTAAATATTCAAAAGGAATAGGAATATTAAGGAGCAAGAGCAGAAAGCCTCTCCCTCCTACCTCCGCCCCTGGATTTCAGGCTTTCCTAATTCAAACCACACTGAAGCTTGGACAACTGTCAAAATTATCCACATGGATCTCAGCAGTTAGGGAATGGAGGCTGGAGAGTGGGGGCCAAGAGCAGAACTGCAGAACATGGCTAAGAAACGGACTCAGAAAATGAGCCGCACTGATGCAGTAAAACTTGGCTGGTTCCAGAACCCACTTGGGAAACACTGCCCTAGATAATCTCCCACTCCTTTATTCTCCCATAGCACATACCTTCATCAGCACATTTGATACATTCACAAATGCTTATTGATTCCTATTGTAGGTAGCCCTGGCTGGTTGGCAGTTAAGCTGTTTATGGCAGCCTCCTTCAATAGACTGTGAGCTCTTTGAGGCCATGGGCTATGTCTCATTCATTTCTGTATCATCAGGAAGTGATTTAACTATTTAGCACACCCACTAAATATTTGTGGCATGAAGGAAAAAATAAATATATTTTGTTCAATTCTATGCCTACTTCTAAATACTATAAGTAGGCAAAAGGGGTAAGATATGAAAAAAATTAGCCATCATTATGATATTTGTGAAGTTGAATATATTGCTAGAAGGCAATATTTACAGATTCCTATTCCAGTGTCGTGTTTTCATTCCAGTTGCTAGATATGATAATTAACTAAGGCAACCACAATCTGATTGTTACATGTTTTTATCAGTCAGCTTCTTGATAGTATGAATTATCAATTCATCCTGATTTTAAATTCAAGGGGTTTTAAGAAGTTAATGGCTTATCATCCCCCTCTTTTTTTTTTTTTAAATCTGAAATCACTTTAGTTTTTTGTTGAGCTATACAGTATGAAATCTGAGCTCAAGGACCTAGAAGTCAGGTTCAGTTCTGTTGCTTATTAACTCAATGATTTTGAGCAAAATAGTTAATTTTGCTCAGTGGTGCAAATGGTGGTTACTTCAATGACTGAAAGAACACAGGACAGCTGCAAAGATTATATGCGAAAGCACATCTGAACTAAAATGTGATGAACACATTTTGATTAATGTAATAAGACATTATACACTCATATACATGTAACTTACTAGGAATTGTCATCATGGCAATAAGATAATCCTGTATATATTTTTTTAAATCCATAATGTCTACATTTTGAGAAATTTTGCATTTTTGAGTTCTGTCATGAGTAAAATTGGAGGATTTTCTTTGTTAGAATGCATGTTTTAGAGTGAACTGTGGCGGGCAGAAAACTATGTTTTACATAATTCCTAGACATATCAACATAAATGTCATTACAGAAAAAAGGTCACCTAATATGCACCAAACACCTCACATCTCCTGAAAAAAATAGGTTGAGCACAGGGAAGAGGCAGAATTTAGATGCTTAATATTTGTAAATGAAAATAGTGAATTTCTTCTATCCATAATCCACGTTCACTGTTAACACTTTAGGGCAGGATTTAGCTAAGCAGATTAATAATAAAGTTGAATATGAAAATGGAAGACTTGTAACCTATTGTTAAGGAAATTTGTTTTAAAATCTGTCAGTCAGTCTTTGGCCAGACTGATACAAAGGTGTAAGCAGAAAATTCTGTTTCCTCTTTATTCCTTAAGTTATGAGGCTAACATGGTAATACATTGTCTTTACCAAATATTATTCGAATAACATAAAAGCATAAAGAATAAAATGTGAAAGTTATTCTTCTTAGTTTCTTCTCCCCATTCTTCTTCCCAGAGATAACCACTCTAAAGTGTCTTTTTTTTTAAGTAAAAGGAATTCGGGTTGTTCAAGTCAGAGCATCCTAAATTCAAATTGCTCTTTTGCCACTTAGCTTTGTGACCGTTAGCGTATTTCTTACATTTTCTAATCTCTCAATTTACTCACTGGTGAAATCAAAGTAAAACCACTGTGCAGAGTTGCTGCAAAGAGTAAATTAATTACATGCATTCACATGTTGTTGAATAAATTAAAGTATCAGATATCATGTAACTTTCAGAAAAATCACAGAAACAATATATGTTAGTTCTCATCTCCTCTTCCTTGCTCCTCTATTTCTCTGCATCCTAATCAGTCTTCTTTTCTTTCTTCATTAATTCTGATTTGTTGAGATTGGATCACTGTCTCCTTGAGGAAGACGTTGGGCTTGTCGTATGAAAGATTATCACAGCAGAGTGGGGAGAAGGCTCCAGTCTCTCAAGTCACGAAGTTGAAATTAGGCAGATGTAAATAGTAGATTCTCTAGCCCAATATTTCTATCTTCCTTCCTCCCTCCCCTCTTCTTTCCTTCCTTCTTCTCCTCTTTCTTGTTGAGAAATGAGTTGCTTAAATGGGATGTAACTGGAGCTGCTGGTAGGGTGTGGGGGTTGTGGACAGAGTAGAGTCTAGTTGTTCAGCCACCTTTTTATTTTCTGAGGAATCTGAGGTGCCTCCCAAAACCCTGATATTAATGTGTAGTATGACCCATTCAAATTCTCTCATTTGTAAGATGAGGAATGCATTTTGGAGTATTCATTTCAGAGTCAGACAGTCATCAAAATGTAGGGCAATTAGCTTGATTGGAAATTATCACCTTTGACTTTCAGCTTGAATATACCACACCTTGAAAACTGTTTTAGTAATTGCTGGATCTGCAGGTATTCATGGTCTCTGGGGCTGCAGTCCAGATTTTAGGAGAGCAGAGTAGCCGGCGACCTCTCCAGTGGTTTATCAAAGACACCTCAATTTTATTCTGGCATTTAATCTGCCACAGAAGCCGTTTATTGCTTCATCTTGTTGAGTAACATGGACACTGTCACTTAATTAACTCACCATTTGACTGCATGTTTAAAACTGTCAGGTGGGAAGAAGATTTAGTGCTGTCTTATGATTAATAAAATGCTAAAGTCTCATTTTGTGAGAGCCACATAGCTGGCACCTGAACAAAAGCTACTAAGTTTGTTGGTTGTTATTTCACTTTATAATTACATGAACTGTCAGGAAAATAGCTGCATTTGTTTGTTCTTTTTGTATATTTATTTTTAAAGCATGTCAATATGTGGGTGTTGGGGGGTTGGTGTAGTTGGTTAAACTTACAAAAATATTTTAAATTCTAACATTAAATGAATTATCATGTCTTTAACAGGTATAATTTATTGAATAATGTTTTAGAATCTTAGAATTAATAATTGCATATTTGCTGAGTGATTACTTATGCTAGCCACTGACCTAGGGTTATTTAAATATGTTGTTCCAACTAAACTTCACAATAATTCCAGTAAGTAGGAATTATTTCATTGTTCTTCCCATATGACAGATGAAAAAACAGAGCTCTGAGGTGATTAATTATTTGCATAAAAGCACCTACCTTAATATTAACAGAGATCAGCCTTAAATATAGGATTTTATGTCTAAATCTATGAATTCTGTTTATTCCAATGGGAGAATCGCTTTGATTAAGCCCACTGAAATTGTTATGCTTTTGTAGTCATTATTTGGAGCCCTTGGCCATTGTTTATTTTTTTTCTTGCTTCATGCCCCCACAAAGGGATTTGTGTTGAGGATCCCCAAGATCATTTCTATATTCAGTGATTTGCTAAAAAGACTCATAGGACTCAGCTTATAGTGGTATTCATGGCTAAGATTTATTATAATAAAAGGGTACAAAACAAGATAAGCGAAGGATAATGACCCTTGGGCAAAGTCTGAAGGAAACTAGGTGCATGCTTCCAAGGGGCCTCTCCTGGTGGATTTACAATAGATGCATTAATTCCTCCAGCAGTGTCTTTGTGACAATGTGTGAAGTGTTGTCTGGGAAGCTCATTAAAGACTCAGGACCCAATATTTTTAGGGGGCTATTCACAAAGGCACTCTCTGACTAGCATGCACCAAAATTTCAGACTCCCAGAAAGAAGGCAGGTATTCAGCGTAAGCAGCAGTGCACAATTTAGACACAGTAAGATGTTTTCATAATTTAAAGAAAGTTTTATATCAGTGTAGAGAACTGTTTACCAGTTAAGTTCTCAGATGCCAGCTAAGGGCCAAGTTTGCAAGCAGGCCTTTCTAAGGATAGCAATCTTGGCTACAATGTTAACTCTTTTTTTTTTTTTTGCACAAAATTCAAATGACCTGACAGAATAATCCCATACCAAAATGTTTTGTCATTTGCAATTCTTGAAATTAAATCAGAAAAGGAGTAAGGTTCATGCATTGGAGTGCTAAAAAGGACATGATGCATGTTAGAAATAGCCAAAAACATTATTCATTTTGGGATTTTATTTCTTCCTTCATTTTTTGACCCTCAAAATATTTATTGAACACCTATTGTGCTAGGAAATGGCACAGCAGAGTGATTAAGATCATAGCCTCTGAATCAAGATACCTGGGTTTAACTCCTAATTCTACCACTTACCAGTTACATAATGCTAGACAAGTTTCTAATAACTTCTCTGTGGTCAAGTTTTCACATCTGTAAAATAGAGATTATAATAGTGCCTATTTTATAGGGTTAGGGAAGATAAGACAAGTTAATATGCTGTCTGGCATGTAGTGAGTGGGTAATAAAAGTTAGCTCCTATTATTATGTTCTTCACATTGTGCTGGCTCTGGGTATGCAGTGATAAATAAGGCAGATATGCCTCTTGCTAGAATAGAAATTCTAGCCTAGTGGATGATACAAGCAAATAAGCATAAAATTTTTTTAGAGAGTAATAACTGCTCCGGTAGGTACAATCTTGGGTATATGAGAGCACATGGGAGAAAGCCTCACCTAGCTTGGAGGAAGATAAGTAGAAGTCAGAGAAAAGGGAGAAGGAAGTTGGAAGTGGAGGGAGACTATACCAGGCCAAAGGAACATCTTGGGCAAAAGATATTGAAATGAGGATGGGAGGTAGGGAGAGAGCATTGTATATTGGAATAGGTGAAATAATAAATGATATGGCTGTAGGAGAGATGAACTTGTAATGATAAGCAGGGACCAGAGGATAAAGAGCTTTTCAAGTCCTATTAGGGAGTTTTCACTTGGCCTGAAAATAATGAGGAGTTCTATGGGGGCCAAACCTGGGGACAATTCCTTTTGGAAACAAGCTGGCATGATCCTCATGGAACTCTCTTTTGTGTGTGTGGCTCCCTCTCTGAAGATTGCATTGTCAGCTTCCCTTATCAATGGACAATGAGGACTCCTTTCCCTTTGGGCTTCCTCTTTGTGTATTAGGTATTGATCTGGAACATTCTGGACCAGGGCTGAGGCAATTTTAGGGGCTGCTAACAACAAATCAAACCTTTTTTAGCTTGTTGCACATGAGGATTCTGGATGTGAGAACAATAAAAGAACAGAATGAGGACATTTGGTTGTATTCATGTCTAGTGAAACTTGTAAAGAAACCACCTGCAAGTACTCATGTGTCAGTGCTCACCTACCTGCAACACAGTCCGGCCCCTTAGAGTGAACCCAAGTAGTGATCAATACTAGGCTTTATGCGATGTTTTAATTCTATGATTTGACCTCCTACATTTTTGATTGTTGGTTTTTTCCTTTTTTCCACATGCTTCTCTTTTTATTGGTATTTCTTTACACTTTATTTTATGTTCTTTGCAAATCATGCTCACATATAAGCACACATGGGAAATGATTTATATTGAAAACACCAGCCATAATGAACATGTCATTATTTGTGGGGTGAAAGGGAGTGAAAACTAGTATTTACCTGCTGCTTTTTACTTTACTGATATTGCCACTTTTTTTATGATACATTTTTTTATTTTGTTCTAAGCAGAAATATCTTCTTAGGCTGATTGTATGTAACATTAGCATTACACCAACATTTCTAATATTTTTTGCATGGGGCCATTCCACTATCACTTAGTCAAAGGGGTTCCTAATCCACCAGGATTCCACATTATAGAGGAAACTTTTATGTCTCTCTCTCTCTCTCTCTCTCTCTCTCTCTCTCTCTCTCTCTCTCACACACACACACACACACACACACACACACACACACACACACACTTATTGAGAGCTACAGAGGTACCTCTACCACTTTTGATCTAGCATTAACCCCAAGTATTCAATTTCATGCTTAGTACCATTCAGGCTCCTGGGTAAAGCTACATCACATATTTTACCCTATGTAATAAAAGATGGCTGATTCTAAATGTAGTAATTGCTTGTGGCTTGGGCTGCTGCTGATGTTACAGGCAGACCCTGCCTCAAAGAGTGGGAATGATTGGAGCGATAGAAGTACCTTTATAGAGAAGACAAATCAATTGATGTGTCAAGTCTTCCTCTGTTACCATGAACATGAAAGATCTCGCATAATGAAGTAACTTTCCCAGAAATGATAAACGTCCATTTTCTTGCTTATCTTTTTGTTCCAATGCATCCTTTCAGAGTTTCTCATGAATTAGCAAAATATTAAATGTTGCATATGGCAGCTGAGGAATATTATCATAGATCTAGGTTTGATGGCCAGTAGTCACAGATGACTATAAAAAATAATTAAAATTAAATGATATTAAAATTTAGTTCCTCAGTTGCACTAGTCAAATTTCAAATGGTCAATAATCACATGTGGCTAGTGGTTATTATACTGGATGACACAAAAATAGAACATTTCCATCATTGCAGTAAGTTCCATTGGGCTATACCTGTTTAGATGAAACATACAGTATTTCAATTCTTTGTCAGTCCTGTACCCTGGCAACTATATGGGCATTGGATACAGGAATTATGAATAATTGTGATTAAGTATTTAATTATAATTTAAAAAATATGGTAGTCTCCCTTATCCGCAGTTTTACTTTCTGCAGTTTCAGTGACCTGCAGTCAACTGTACTCCGTGAATATTGAATGGTCTTAGTGAAAGGATAAAGTTTCATTACTTTATAGTATTAAGACTAGTAGGTCTGAAGTCTTTATATAAAGTAATGAAACTTTATCCTTTCACTAAGACCATGAAGGCCTAAGAAATAGAAAAACTTGTCAAAACCCCAAACACCAGGTACATATTTAAGGAAACAGGTATTATATTATTTGTTTTTTAAAAATCCTCCCCTGAAAGTCTACTTTTGAACTGGATATTTTAAAGTGAAATAGAAGAAATAAAACTTTCTTGTGTTCTGGTAAAAAGATGTCCTGTGAAATCATCACAGCTCTTTCAAGAAAACTGTGGAAGGAACTGGAAGCTGGTAAAGGTGATCAATATTTTAGGGAAATTGCATTCTATCGTTTACATTTATAACTCAGAGTTTTGGTCTTGTTTATAGAACATTTCCACACAAGGCTCATTGATTCTCAGATTGCTGAGTCACACAGCAGCTGCTCCTATTAGAAGCACAGTTATTTAACTTACTACTGATTATCTCATAAGTGCATAATTTCTCAGTCATAGTCTCTGGTATATTGTTCTTGCTCTCGAGATCATCTTTAACAGGATGGAAAAGCTCTCCCCATGATGTGCCCATCCATGTGGCAATACGTTGATGACATTTTCCCCTGTTTTCCATCTCTCTGTCACTTAGAACAACCACATTTTTAAGAGGGAAGATACATTTTTGTGTCCTATTTCAAATCAGCCCTGGCCCCATATTATTCTAATATTTAAGATGGGATAAATAGAAGCAGAACTGTCATAGCATTTGTTTTGGTGGTGAAATGGGGGTTGGAGAGAAAACTAAACAAGTAAAGTGCCTAATGATAAAAGTAATAAAAATGATAACAATATTGCAGACACTCATTAACTGGACAGGGCAACACTTGTAAAGCTATGATTCATCTGCTTCTCATTCTGATGTGATTAGACAATGAGAATGATTTTTTTGAGTTAGTTGTTCATTGCAATACACCTTTTGGGTGTATGGTTTCATTACTTATAGGCTCCTGTGTCAGATTATCTGGCACTGAAGCTTTTTGCATAAATTAAAGCACATTCTCAAAAAGTTTGCTTGCATTTTCTCTGATGTGGCATATAGGTAATTCAATATCCTTGTGGAAAGAAGAATCTAGATGGCACTGCACTAGCAACCCTGGGGTGGTGGTGGCTGAGGCACTCTTTGGAGGAAGATAGAAGATTCTTATTAGAAGGATAGTCCTTGAATAGCAAAGGTGCTTGAGATTTTCAAACTCATCAACTTTTAGAGGAAAATAAGTGTTATGGGAAACATCAGCTCTGGAATCAGAAAAAATCTATGTTTTAATCTCAGCTGTGCCGCCCAAGAGCCTATGGATTTGTGGAGTACACAACATGTTGAACACAAATTGATGGTGGTGATTGTTGTTTGTATTGTTAATTTCTCCTTTTGTGTAACATACTCTGTGACCTTGTTAGTTAATATTTTTACCCTTCTGCTTTCTTATTGCAGCATAATGATACCCACCCAGTAGGATCAAATGAAATAAGAATTCAAATTTGGAACCTTGTAGGTGACAAGTGACAGGATGACTTGTATCAGATTTAACTCTGTCGTTCTGCTTACTGTTAATTCTTGTCTCTAGCCTGAACATGGCAGCATTTTATCTCCTAAACTCCTTGATATACTTATATAAATATCTACGTTGTTTAGCCCCAACCTGTGGAAATGTCACAGAAGAACATTCTTGATGGCACAGCATTCAAAGATCTCTTGGAATAATTCTGGAAAAGTCTCATGGTTTTTTTAGAATTCCTTTGGGGTTGGTAAATATTAGCTAGAATGAGAAATATAAGAAAAGAAGAACTAAAAATGTTAACCCTTCAAAATCCGTAGATAAAAATGTGACCCAAAGGAAAAGTGTTTCATTGTTATCAATTATTCATTGATTATTAAAAGTAATAATAATAAACATCCTTGAGGCTGCTGTGCAATGTGAGCTCAGAGCGAGGGCAATGGCAAAATAAAGATGTAATAAATATAATTGATATTCACTGATTCTGTATTACTAACAAAACAACCTGAATAACTGAACAGAAAAATGACTTTTAAGAGGGACTCAAATTATCTTCTTATATTCTAAAAGTGCATTTTCCCCATGGAAATTTGCTGTGAACCAAAATAGCACATACTAATAATCATCATTTACATAGGGCCCACTATGTAATGGTGCTTTTTATTTCTAATCCCTGTGGAAACCTTGCAAGACAGGTTTCATTACCCCTATGTTCCTGATGAGGAAATTGAGCTTGAGAAGGGTCAAATAATTGTCCAAGGAAAATTCTATGCAGCCACTAGGAATAAGTGTTGTGTTTGAAATGCCTTAAGTGTTACTCTGACTATAATGACACATTAACATTTCCTCTTGAAAATCAAGTTATGCAAGTTATACTCAAGTATTGTGTATTTACTATACCGGAAAAGAATGAGTATGGATTCCTTGTGTGGAGTTACAGATTGTGATGAGTGGTTCTTGATGTTACTGTTTACAATAAACTTTTATGTCAGACACTGTGCTAGGCATTGAGAATTAAAAACATTAAGTAATTTGTTTACCCTAAAGCACTCATAGTCTAGTGCAAGGATAACAAATAACTGGTTCCTTTGCTGACTCCAATAGTAGATACAGCTTGGATGCAGCTCAGGTTAAGTTTCTCAACAGTTCTTTCTCAACAGTGATTCCAGACAATTTCTAAACATTGATTAAAATGAGTACACATTAGAAATATAGCTCATTTACCACTCATATTTTAGGAAACACATGTAATCAATCATTTGAAATCCACTGTGACAATCTGGATAGAGTTGTGAGTAGTTTTGTCTGTGGTACTATGGATTTCCATGTATACTTACAGAGAAGGATAATCACCTCTAGTTATGGAGGGTGGGAGAGAGAATATAGAAAGCTTTACACAGAGATTCTTAATCTTTAGGAATGGGTAGAAGTATGACAAGGCATGAAACTGGTGATTTAGCAGGGATCAAAGACTAGAGGAACTTATATGTTATCCTGTGTACTTTAGAATCTACTCTGTAGGTATAGGATTGGTTTCTGAAGGATTTTACAAAAGGAGCAAAGCATTTTGAGGGGAAGTCCATGAGGGATGTGGCTGAGAGAAGACATGAGATACTGCATGGGAAGATAAACTGAGGGCCTGGATCACAGTAGCAGTGGTTGTACTCTAGGCCAGAGGTCTGATTAGAAAACAGTGTATAAAGCTGATGTAGATTAGAACTGATGAACTATTAGACATAGTGAGGGGATGATGTGAAACAGAAAGTAATTTCTAGGACAATGTCCAGATTTCTGGCTTGGATGATTGGGTTGATAGCGAGAAGAGAGTTGTGAGAATAAGATGTAGTGATTTCACTGAGGATGAACTACAAAGACATTGATTTATATTACTACACAGAAATATTTGGAAAAATCTGTTTTTTAAGGCCAAGTGCTTGCTTCTAAAGCGGATTTTAAAATATTCTCATGAGACACTAAGAAATTGATTTTGATGATAATCATTAGTAAATTTTGTATACCACTCAGCTGTATTTTATATGCTTTTTTTTCAATTGTGAAAAGTTGGAATCAGTAGGGACCTGAAGTTCATTGATTAAATCTTGAGTATGGAGCCCTGTTAGAGGAAATGATTATTACAAAATCAATTGTATTCCTCCACGTGGATACCAGTGATGATTTTTTATTTCTATTCTGAGTTAGATCTGCGTTATCTTTCTGGGGTGACTCAACTCCAATAAACTTTTCTCTCTGGGGCATTCATCTATTTTAAACCCACTGGGCACAGTTAACTCTATGTAAATCTTTTATTTTTGGTCTTTAATTGACAAATATTGACCATCCAACTTCAAGTCAACACACTCTAATCAAAAGTGAAAATATTATGGAATTGATGATTCCTGATTTATCATGTGCTGACCACAAATAGATATTTCAGGTTACTCTCAGAAAGCTCCATTATGTGGAATACTGTGTGTATAGAGGGGGCCATGGACTAGAATGTAGTCTTCGAGTCATGTGGTCATAACACCCAGGAGATTTTCCTTGTAGGCAGTAACTACTTGGTTTCCTCAAACTGTATCTGAATCCTTTTACCTCTTATGATTATAAAACTTGAGAGTGTATGTGAGTGTATGTGTGTATGTGTGTATGTGTGTTGGGGAGTTTTATTTTTGTCTGCTGTATTTTATGCAGAGAAACTGCCACTAAAAATTGCTAATGTGTAGAAAATATTTCCTCTACTATTTTCCTGACTTGAGGACAAAATGACATTTTGGAGTTTTAGTGATTCTTTTCTTCTGTGAAGCTTTGTTAAACTTTAGAATAAACGTTTTTATTCCTTTAGAATATGTTATAGAATACATAGACAAGGCACTATTTTGCAATAGCAGAGGAAGGCATCCATTATTTTATTCAACCTTTAATAGAATCATTGAGTATTTGGTTTTTGAATAATACTCTCCTTGCTTAGGTGTTATGAATAAATATTTTTTTACAGCCTAACCTCAAATTAACTTTGGATCCAGTTTTTGGGATAAGAGATATAGCATTAAATGATATAAGAAATCTTCTATTTGGTGCTCTTTTAACTCTCTGACTCTTTAGATGTGGACAAGTTATTTATTTTCTTAGTTTCATTGTCTTCAAAATGGGGGAGCTGGGCTAAGTAATTTTGGACTAAGTAGTTTAAAAGATTTCTCCCAACTATAACCACAATTCTTTGGCCCTATTGATTGTCATATGAGCAAAAGAGTCAAGTACAATTTTAGTAATAGCAGTAATTACTATGGATAGACCTGCCAAACTATTGATCACACCTAGTTGTTTTTACTAAAAGAGAAAATTGTGTGAGTTGGTAGTATGACTTGTAGAATTCTATACCAGAGGATATCTTCTGAGTTCAGGGCATTGGTGTGATACCCAACTCTATTAAATAGTCTCACATGGAATTCATGAGCACAACATCTTGTTTGATGTTATGCTCTTTTAGGCTGAGTGTGCTTCAGGGCAAATCTTCAACTCTAATGTGACCCTTAGCCAAATGACTTTGTCATGGGAAGGGGGTATCTGAGCCATACTGCATGAAATTGTAAAAATTCTGGAAAATATAGAAAGATGAAATTTTTGTCTTTTTTTAAAGTACAGACTAAAATTTCATGCAAATTCTGTTGTTTGATTATCCACTAGTGATACATATAGTGAAAAGAGATTAAATTGATGGAGGAAGTATAAGACTGACTGAATGAATATGCATTTGTAAAGTCACATTTCTTGTTGTTTGTGGCACACTGAAGTTTGTCAGTGGAGTATTTTTTTCCTTTATTACTATTGTTTTTAAAATTCTTAAATGGTACCCTTAGAAGGATTATATGATAAATGATAGCAACAAACACATGGTCTAGAATTTGGAGCTGTTGTGAAAACATCCCTCAAATTAGTTATTTCCATATTTATCTATGACCCATTACTCTGAAGGATACTTAAAGCTATTGCTTCTTCTCTGCCTTTCTATGACAATAGGTGAGAGTGATCCTAGACTCCAGGGTGTGACTGTTGATCTCAGATTATAGAAACCTATTCTGAATAGATATGCTTTATCACCATTAAATGCATATTCTCTTTGCAGAATTCTATATTTGTGTTTAAACTGCCCTTATAAATTTAGTATGCATTTTCCATGGGTCAAAAATAAGCTGTTATTTGTAGCAGTTCTGACTAAGGTTTTGGATGAATTTTCTTCTTCCTTCTTTCCTTCCTTCCTTCCTTCCTTCCTTCTCTCTCTCTCTTTCTCCTCCTCCTCCTCTTCCTCTTCCTCTTCTTCTTCTTCCTATTGCTCTGTATCTCAGAAATAGCAAGAATTTATTGTTTTATTCTCTCAAATTCCATCAATTTTTTGTAGTTAGTAGACAATATTCTTATGTCTTAAATAGAATTGTAATCTGCATTGCTATGCAATTTTACACAGCCAATCCACTTGATAATGTCAAAACACTTATTTCTGCTTGGGAGGTTTTCTACCTTGCTCTCATTAATGTTGCACCTGTTTTGTTAAGTGTAGAGTCACTGATAGGGTGCCAAATAGAATTCAGAGAGAGAATCTTCATAAGTATAATGAATTTGGATTGAACTAACTGAGAGATTCTGAATTATTTTAAATATTTGACCTAGACTGATGGTAACTTTTGCACTATCCATACTAAAATGCTTTATAAAGCAATTAAAAAGCAATCACAAGATTGTAGACAAGTAAATATACATTTTGGGGATTTCCTTCATTTTATAACTTTAAACTTTTGTGATTATAAAGGTAAGTCATATTTCGTATCACTTTTTGAAACATAGGGAAAACAAGAATGATAATCATATATAGTCGCACTGAAGAGAAATAGCTACTCTTACATTTTTATACTCAAACTGTTTTACTTGAAAGTTTTACTTGGCCTGGTGCGATGATGGCTCTCGTCTGTAATCCCAGCATTTTGGGAGGCTGAGGCAGGTAGATCAGTTGAGGTCAGGAGTTCAAGACAAGCCTGGCCAACATGGTGAAACCCCATCTCTACTAAAATACAAAATACAAAATTAGCTGAGTATGGTGGCACACACCTGTGATCCCAGCTACTCAGGAGGCTGAGTCAGGAGAATAACTTGAACCCGGGAGGCAGAGGTTACAGTGAGCAGAGATCATGTCATTTTACTCCAGCCTGGTCGACAAGAGCAAGACTCCATCTCAAAATAAAAAAAAAAGTTTTACTTAAAATAAGAATAATCATACACTTCATATTATTTTTAAATGCTCCATTGTTACATTAAAATACTCTAATTATATGTATAACTTTAATTGTTTCCTTTATTATAACATAGTTCAACTAATTTTAAATTCATGATTATAAATAATTTTGAAATGACTTGTTGTATCTAATAAAATGACACTTGAACACTTATTAAAGTCCATACACTACTCTTTGCTTCCATAATTTTATTATATTGTCCTGATAGTCCCATGAAATAGATAACTATTTCTGTCTTAAAAAGGAAATGACTAAGCACTAAAGATTTTCTGTAACTTAATAATTAAGTGTGATATTTAATTTTGTGCTATGTGACCCAAAGTTTATGCCCCAAATTACTAAACCCTGTTGACTATGTATGAAAATAATTTTCTCTAAGGATGAAAATCTATAAATGCAAATGTTCATTCAAAATATATATACATTTTAAGGATTTTATATGTTTTGACAAATTACCTTTCAGAAGTATAGTTTCAATTTATAGTCCCAACCAGCAGCCTTAAAACAAAAAAATTCATTAATGTAGGTGGCTTTTATACAGAATTATTTTCTTTATTAAATCAAACACAGAAGAATACTTGGAAGAACTTGGTAACCTGGATAATGTTGCCATAAACAATAATAATAATAACAATAAAAATAGTGGGTGTGGTGATAATGGTGTCATTATCACAATATGCAATAGCTGTAATTTATATAGTGCCTTTTATGTGCCAGGTGTTCTGTAATGACCTTTACCTATGTTAGCTTTTTTAGATCTTATAACAGTTTTGAAAACCAGGAATAACTATCTGTTTCAAAGCTAAGATTTACAGATATTATGATTACTCAAGTCACAGACTTAGAAAGCAATGGAGCAGAAATTGGAATGTCTCTCAACTCCAAATCTCCTGTTTACATATGTAACCTATCAAAAAAGATACTTCTTGAAATCATATGTATTTTTATTGCCATATCACTATCAATTATAGCAACTGTCAGAGTACCGTGACGACAATTACATACCCATCTCTTTCTGTATTCCAAGTTACTTGAGAAATACAGGTATTTCATCAATTGTTATAGCTTCTCAGAGTTCTTACAATATCTTTGATGAAGACTCTACTCTTCCCTCCTCTGTAGATGTACCGTGGTCTCAAGTACACGGTACTTGAGATGTACACAGTGTGTCTCAAGATGCATTTGACAAAGACTCTATCAGATTATGTATAAACTGTCATCCAATCGGGGTACTTCTGAGAGTAAAAAGGGGCTACTATAAATAGTGATGCTGTGGTAACAGGTAATCTGAAATTGTTATGGGAAAACTAGAAAATATTTTTGTCTGTGTCAGCATTCCCCTATCCAGGTGCCCTTGTGTCCTTAGAAATCTCTGTCTTCAACTCTCATTGTTTTCCCAAGACTCCTCTCTCTAACATTCCCAACCTAAAGGCAAAATATATCATGTTCCTAAGAAGAGATGACCACAGAAAAATGAAAAGCAGTGTCTTAGAAAACTCTATAAAAGTAATTATTGAATAAAGAGACCCTTAACTCTCAGGAAGTAGTTATTTTAAAGATTCCCTTAAATTACTTACCTGAACCACTGAGCTAGTTTTGCAAGGAATGACTAAAGGAATGGTTTTGACCTTTAAGATACTGTTGTGGTGCCTTTCAGAAGCTGAATGTACCTTCCTACCCAATCCGAAATTTGGTTTTGATATCAAGACTGAGGATACCACACCTGCACCAATAGCATATTAAAAGGTTTGTTACCCACATAATGAGGGTTTCTGAGAAGAGCAGGACAAATTTCCCAAGTGGATCCCAAAATAAAATGCATGAATAAGAAATGGAGTGCGTTTGGGACTTTTATAGTGGTTAGGTAGTGGGGATACAGTGAGTGCTGTTTGAACTACCTGCTAGTGCTAAGGAGAAAGAGGAAGAGGGTGGGAATGTTGAAAGTTGTCAATAGCCAAACATCAAAAATGGAGTCAGGCTATTTATTACATTTACCAGGACAACTGGGGGTGAGTCATTTCTGTGTGCTTGGAGCCATTAGGAACAGCTTGGCCGGCTGCACACCTCCATAGAGCACCATTTTCACAGGGCACCATTTTCACAGTTGCAATATGAAGGTCCTGTGTATGCTTCTCCCACTTTTCCTATGTGCAGCTGTAATAAATGTCAGTCTTATTTTAAAAATCTGGGTCTGCAGACTTAATTTCCAAAACTTTGCCAATGTTTGTCAATTTAAACCATTTAGATAGGAAGACTTTATTATTGATCCAAACTAGCATATTTTATTATGATTGTGGTACATTTTCAGAGATGGTAAAACAAATCACTAACATCTGTCAAATTTTATATGCAAAGTAGATTTCAGTTCACAAAATAAAATTAAATGTATGCACACATGTAGGTGTATATATGTATACATAATAGTAATAATAATAATGTTTGACATTTATGAAAAGTATATGGTATGCAGGCACTGTTTCGAGAACTTGTAACTCTCGCAACATCTCTATGAAATTCACACTGTTATCACTTCCATTTTTCAGATGAGGCATGTGAGATACTTAGAGATCTCGCTCTAGGTTCTCTAAGGTTACTAGGTAGTAGTGGGATTTGTACACAGACCATCTGCCTTCAGAGCCTGTACCCAACCAGTGGGAATAATAGGGATAGAGGCTATTTATATTTCAGGGCAACCTACTGTTTGGACAAGCATTATGCAAAGGGAAGAACACTCAGTTTAGAGTTGGAAGTCTGTTTTCTCATTTACTGTATTATTGTGGTCATTTTTAATATTTCTGAAGTTCAGAAAAGAGTTTTAATCAAATTGTTCAGTTGAACTTGTAATGCTTGCTTCTCAATGATTTTGTAAGAATAACTGCCTTGTTCACTACTTTATTCCTCAGAGCCTGGGAGCAGGGCAAGGTGCTCATTAATGCAATCATGAATGAATATGTACTTGGTATCTGGATCTGCATGTGGTAATTATTAGCTTTATATCTGTTCATTTTCAAATTTGTCCTCTAGAATAGTAAAATATTTATCATCCCCAATTCACACTGTTCCAATATAATCTTTTTATTACTTTGGTGTTAGAATCTAGCAATCTTTCCTGTAGAAAACATAGTCTTGATTGCCTGGGGTCTGGTCCCTTATCAACTTTCGTCAATGACTTTTGAATTACTTTCTGTCTGTAGTAGCTCAGCCAACTCATTGGACTCAATCTGTTTTCTGCCTTAGAAGATTTGAAAAAGCCTGTCATTGAACCAGTGAGATCTTGCTTAATCTTTTCATCTCTAAGATAGGAAGGTTGAATCAAGGCTAATCTTCTTCATAATTCATAATCTTAAAACTCTTGAAACTTACAATTCTTTGGGGTGTCTGTTCATGTCCTTCTGCAGCTTTAGCAGTGTCCTTCCAATTTGTATGCTCAGATTTAGCGTGAAGTGACTTGTTTTAGGAGTCTTAGGCAGGAGGAGTTAGCTATAGGTGTTTTCTCAACATTTATCCGGTCTCTGAAATTTAAAATGATAGAATATGAATGCTAAAGATTTATAGAACTTTTTAACAAACTCATATATAGGCTCAATAAGAAAACATCAATCAGATTGGAAAAAAATGAATTTGCTTTAAAAGAAAATTGTTTTATTATTGGACAAGTTGTTTGTCAGTCTATTCTATGTGATTTTCCATCCTAGGAAACAATTATTACAAGACATATTCTTTCTAAGTGTTATGAAGTGAACTCTGCTGAATTTTATGGACTTCAAAAAAAGATGAATCCAGAAGAAAAATAGGATTAATTATAGATTAGGTAATTTTATAGCCATCTCCTACTTTACAGTAATAACATTACCCAAAAGTTCTAATCCAGTTATTTAGATGTTTCAGGCAAATTTTCACATGTAATCTCTGCTCTTGGTTGGCTTACAGTCTCAGTGAGATAATGCTGATGCAGAAGGAGAAAAAGGTATCCAGGTAAAAAGGCAGAAAGGTGGTTATTGGATAGATTATCTTCAAGAGGTGAGAAATTCTGTTGAATTTTGTGTGTGTGTGTACGATGGAAGTAATAGCTAATACTCTAGGACATCATTTCACTAACCTCAGATATCATTTTATTTATTGCTCATAATAAATCTAGGAAGTGAATTCTGTGATTCTCACTTTGTGAACGAGGAAATACATAAACGTATTTCTACTTCATATTTTATATTTCTCTCTATAAAGAGATGTTAAAATACCTTGCCTAAATTTATACAGATCATTTTTGCTAGAGTACAGATTTAAATGCAAGTTTTTCCTACTCCAGGGCCTATGCTCTTAACCACTGAGATTTCTTTCTTTTTGGAGGAAAGTGTTTCTCAAAGTAGGGTCCAGGATTCTTTGGTGCGCTACTAGGATTCTCTGATAGCCTAGAATAGAATTTTAAAGTTGAGTCCTTTCTTTGACTTTTATAAGCTTCAAAATGTTGACATTTCATAGGAATGATTTTTATGGAATACTAAAGTTCATAATCTACAAGGTTGTTATAATTTGGTATTTATAAAATAAAACAAGTATGTTTCTATAGAATGCTAGAAATGTTATTCTATTGAGAAGTGTGGCTGCTCAGATTTACACATTTTATAAATGGTAGAGATAGAATTTGAACCAAGGTGCTTTGCTTCTTAGTTGCTCCAGGTCTTCTTGCTACATGGCCTGATTCTCTGTGATAGTCCACTGCATCCTTTTTGAGTCCCCTCACTTGATCTCATTTGGAAAGTCTTTTGATCCTTAGAATCAAGGGATTCCTGTCCAGAACAGACATATAGCCTTAACTGCTTCAGGCAGAATGGGTTGTAATTAAGACTTTCCTAAACCAGATTCCAGGAGTGGGAGAAGCAATGGAAGGTTTTTGAATAGAGGACCTCACGTATTTAGACACTTGTTAAAAGTCCAAATTTGTAAAAGCAGACTTAAAAATACTTTTCAATTGCTTTGGATTATTTTGTCAATCAGAAAATGAAGAAAACAATTTGAGGAATGCAGAGTCTGGAATTAATTCTGACCACAGAGAGAACTAATTATTGATATGAAAGTGATAAGAGACTTGGGACAAAGTGACCGTGTTATCTTAATTAATTTCATGATAGTAAAGGAAAAATAGTGAGTATAGCTGTAGAATTTATTCATATCATTAGCAAATGTAATTGTAAATTATAGATGAAGCAAACCAAAGCAATAACAATGAAGAAAAAATGTGTATATTTGTGTGTGAAAATGTGCAGTAATTCCAAAAATTGATTTGATTTAGAAAGATGGGTAGCTATTTAAGAAATAATTTTAATTATACTCACAAATAAGCCCAAATAAGAAGGAAAGGGTAGGTGACCTAAATAAATCAGTACTGTAGATTTTCTTTACCAAAACAAGCTGGGGTCAGAGTTAATAAGAATTTTATAAGAGGCTATTAGGTTGTAGAGTTCAGAAGGTGATAGGCTAAATAGAATATCAGTTAATTTGTGAATAGAACTTCTCCTCTACAAAATTAAAACTCAGAAAGCATCTTTTTCTAACCAAATGAACAAAGTGAAAAATGAACTTCAGTAATAAAATATATTCATTAGTTGGAGTTTGCATTTGGGTACATCTGTACATATAACTCCTGAGCATATATGAGAATAAATGATTATATACATATGGAATTTTATAAATACTGAGCACCAACTATATGCCTGACACATGGTAGACTGAATAAGTTCAAAGATGATTAAGCCATGATTTCTGCATGTACTATTTTGGGATTACCCTTAGATTATAAAAGAGAGCTATTTTTGAGAATAAAATTGTAAAAGAAAATTAAAAAGTTGAAGTGTGGAAGCAAAAACCAGTTTCATTCATTTATTTATTCAGTAATCATGTATTGAGTGCCAATTGTGTGCCAGACACTGTTTTAAGTACTAAGGATATTGTGGGAAATAAAACAGATGGGATTCCTAATCTCATGGGATTAACACAGTGGGGAAGACAGGTAATAAATCCATGCCTTGGAAAATTTCAGAAAATTGTAAGAGCTCTTAAGAACATAAAATAGGTGACATGACAGAGAGCATCTTGGGCAGCTACTTTGGACACGATACTCAGAGAAGGCTTTTAGAGTAAGTATCAGTGAGGCTAAACTAGCCATGTGAAGATATAGAAGCACAGAGTTTCAGGCTAAGAGGATGGTAAATTCAATGTACTAATTTGGAAATTACCTGGTTGTTCCAAGACCATAAAGAAGACCACTGTGTCTGAGGTGCATTGAGCAAGAGGAAGAGAGGTATCAGGGGAGGATGAAGACATGTACAAGACAAGATCACCAAGGCCAGAAAAGGGAGTTTGAATTTAATTTTAAATGCCTGTGCAAAATCACTGGAGAAATTTAATCAGGGAAAGGAAATGCTCTAATATATGCTCTAATAAGATCAGTCTGACTTCTATATGGAAAATGGACTTGAGGCATTGGTGCAGGGTGGCAGCAATTACCATAGGCATTAAGTCAGAGAGCAATAAAAAACCCATGTTTAGACCAGGGAGATACATAGTTCACTACCTCCCTACTAAATAGAGCTCTGGGGAAGAGAGAAAAGCTCAGATGTGTATTTGTTAAGAAAGCTTTATTCAGTACTGTCATGTTAAAAACAATAGGCAAGTCATTATAGAAATGAAAAAAAAAAAGTGACCTATATCTGCCCTCAAGGAATTTATAGGACAGCAGAAAATAAATATCGTTTGATTAAGTCATTCTACTACAGATGGAGAAATCTAAATATGAAGAGAATTTTCCCTCACATGGGCAACCAAAGGAATTGCTTTGCGGTTGCTTAAAAGATAGAAAAGGCCTGGGCGATGTGGCTCACACCTGTAATCCCAGCCCTTTGGGAGGCCAAGGCAGGCGGATTGGAAGGTCAGGAGTTCGAGACCAGCCTGACCAACATTGTGAAACTCCATCTCTACTAAAGGTACAAAAATTAGCTGGGTGTGGTGGTGTGTGCCTGTAATCCCAGCTACTCAGGAGGCTGAGGTAGGAGAATTGCTTGAACCCGGGAGGCAAAGGTTGCAGTGAGCTGAGATCTCACCACTGCACTCCAGCCTGGGTGACAGAGCAAGACTCTGTCTCAAACCAAACCAAACCAAACCAAACAAAACCAAACAAAACCAAGAAAAAAAAAAAAAAGAAGAGTTTGTAGGAAGGACAGTAACAAAACTCCATACTGTCAGAGTGGAGCATGGCTCTTTGGAAGATCTTGAATGACTCAGTATGCAGTGGCTGGAGGATTGGGGAAGGCAAGTGAGTAGTCCCAGCCTCCTGATGAAGGACCTTGACTAGAGACTGGATTCTGAATGATAGGTTAGTATATAATCAAATCATTAGGCATTGCCAACTTAGAAAACACACTCTGCCCCATGGCTGAATACAGATGGGCTTATCTATAGTGAGGATCTTTTGAGGGGAAATTTACCATGGTCCACTTAGCTGATGCCTGCTCTCTTTTAAATCTGTAGTCATGTGGTGAAGTGTGAGGGCTAAATAGTGGCAGGTACTGTAATTGATTGGCTAGGTACTCATGTTATATGTTTTCACACTCTTGAAAATTTTATTAAAATTTATTCATAAGGCATATTCAGCAACTTTATCATCTATAGTGTGTACTTTTTAGAGAAAGAAAAACATAGATGAAATATTGTTAGAAAATAGTCATATTTCTAGGTATTTGAAGGTGACTGTGTAGCATGGCATAGAAATGTACAAACCTTTTACACATTTTTAAAGCACAGGTACTTGTAATCCTCAAAAGAAAAGAGAATAAAAGAGAAAATCACCCTCATTCTGGAGCTGACAACAAGTTCCAGAAAGTTTGCTTTCTGGTAAATTAGTGGTTGACAGAAAAAGATTCTGGGCTGCTCTTGTTCTATTTCCAAAATATGTTATAGTTGTCTATAAGAGCTATTACAAATTGTGGACAATATATCACAGAGTTCTCTGAAATGTGGTAAATTACATTTATGATTTTCACTATTGTATGCCATTTTGGCAACACGCAAAGCTTTTAAGGGTATATGATAAATATAATGGTATTTCTCTCTCCAGTATTCTCTACTAAACTATAATTTATGAGTTTTTGCATGTGTCAGGAATTTTGTTTTATTCTCTATTTAAAATTAGTTATGCTGTTTTTCTTTAATCTCTATTTAGAAAAGTCAGGATTGCATTAAACTATGGGGAAATCTCACACAAGACTGTGTTTTAAGGGTTAAAGCTTCTGTGGTAGTGTTCTCAGCACTGTTCTCACTAAGGAAATAGCATCTAGAATCTAAACGTTTACATACTTTTTAAGGCAGAAACTCTTAATTGCTGATATTCTACATTTCTGCAATGACAAATTTATTTCAGTTAGGCTCACAGCATAAAGTGAATTTCTAGCTGTTTCTAACCCTCCAGCCCCAAGCACCATCTAATGTCAAAGCATAGTCATCTAAATTTCAGTTTGCCTAACATCGTCGAGGCTTCCTGTGTTTGCATCAGGAATTCAAAGACACATTATTTTAGAGAAGTTGCACTGTCAATATTTTCAGCATGAGTTTTCTTTATTGTAAGAAGACCATGGTTCTAGATGGCAGTTGTAAAAAACCCTGTGTTTTTTTCTCTGTGTGCATGTTTAAAATACAGCATGTGTCATCACCATTCAGTAAGTTTTGGAGAATGAGGAAGGTATTTCAAGCTAAGAAAGAAGCTACCAAGGCATTCCAGGAAATAGAAACAGCATGTGCAATGGCACAGAGTCATAAAAGGACCAGGCAAATTGCATGAAGCCTAGTATCACAACCATGATGTTCAACACTGTGGATTCCTCCTGCCAGGGTCCATGCCATATTCATTTTTGTTGCTATGAAAATCTAAAACAACATTTGTTACATTACAGGTGCTCAGAAAAATCAGTCTCATTTATAAAAGAAGGAATTAATGTGTTTTATGAATGAAAACATACATATGTACAAAGTACAAGGGTAACTTGTATCTGATATTGTTTGTTAGAGCTAAGAGTTACTCCCAGTAGAAATATGACCTATCAAGAGGAGCTACAAAATATATTTTTCTGGTCTGAATATATTAATCTCCATAAGAAATATTTATGACATGTTGTCTGTTAGGGTCTGTGATAAATATGGCTCTTATTTCACTGAAGTTTCATTTAAATGGCAGATAGGTAACTAACAAATGATAGTAGTTATGAAGGAAATAAAGAAATTTTCGAGAGAAAAAACCAAGCCAGATGCTATTGACTGGTGGCCTTGACATTTAAATTGAGTCTTAAAGGATGATACAAAGCTGATTGTTTGAAAAAATAAAGGAAGAACATTTAAGGGTGGGTGTGTGTTGTTTGGGTTAGTTAGATTTTGTAGTTAATAGGAAATGGAAAGGGGCATATGGATGGATATTTTGTCATTTCCTTTTCTCATTTGATTTGCAGCTTCTAATATTTTAAGATTCAAAATGCAGGACTAAATCCATTAAGTCTTTTTGAAAATGCTCTTTAAGAGCAGACAAACAAATAATATGCAGACACTGTCTAGGATTAGAGAGAACAATGAATGAAAGATTATATAATACTTCTAAGTACAAGTCAGATACCACCTGGGGAACAGGTAGGGTTCAGACTAAGCTGGATTTGGTCTAACTTGGAGGGTTGCACTTACTTCTGGGTTCTTTATGATGCAGGGCAGGAATCTGTTTATTAGATTATATAATAAGACTGGCAATAGGCACAGTTCTGCCTCCTAAACAGTCTGAGAAGCTTGCCCCAAACTGATTTCCCAAATGATCAGTCAGTTTACATTTTCCCAAATGCTCTTTTATTGAAGTTTTTCTCTTCTCTTTACAGCGTGGCCCCTCCTGAGACATTTAAATTCTCGCCTCTCTTCCATTCAGGCTCTACTGCTATGTACTCATCTTTTCCTGACTTCACTCCCTTGGTTTTCACAGTCCTTGTATCTCCAGAGAGGAGTTCTCCAGTGGGCTTTAACAGCTCAAGATGCTGTTATAGAAGGAATATGCTTCCACATCCCAGGGAGACCCAAGGGAAAATGTGCTCACCCTAGGCATCTACATGGGAGGACATAACCATATTGCTGTTCTGTTTTACCTTCATAATAAAGTTGCTTAAAGCAATCATGACCATATAGAACAAAAGTCTCAAGAGGCCCAACTTGACATCATAGATGTGGAAATGCAAAAGAGAAAAAATAAATTGCTAGTAGGGTCTCTTTAAAACCAAATTCTCAGTACTCAAAATTATAGCAGGAGTAATGGGAACCTACTAAAGTCTGAGGTGGACTGAGGTTTTGTCCACCACATTTTTTTTTCTGTTTTCTCCATAAATTATTTTCTCAATTACTAAATTTTGGTATTTTAAAAACATAGTACATAGGGCAGTACTCTTTGTCCATTATCAGCTATAGAGGGAAAGGCAACTCAGGCACGAGGACAAAGAGAGGTCTGCGAGACCCACTCAAGTGTGCACTAAGAGGTAACAAGGCATTTCCCTTCCTGTTGAAATGCTCCTCAGTGCCTTTCCGCCTAATCAGTTACAGTGTTCAGCACTGGGAAAGGCAAAACTCTAATGCCAGCTCACAATGGCATCCCATCATACCCAATTTTTTGCCTATCCCCTGTGGAGATGAGCACAGCAGGGGTTATAAGTGGTGCAGTCAGCTGCTGTGACTGGGTGATTGAAATAATAGCCAGTGGGTTAAATACAGATGAGTACGCTTCTCCGGCATTTAAAGTATTATGGACTGGTGCCCAAATGGTAGGATTAGACGACTTCAGGGTATACAGCACCCAAATCAGTCTCTGAGACTCTGACATTTTCTTTATTATAAGAACAACTAAAATTGTATCACAACGTGTTAAATTCTGGAAAATTCGCACTAATGCTTTACAGGAGTTTCATTCTTTTGCACTGAGAAATATCAGGAATTAGCATCGCTTTGATTGTATTTTCAAAACTTGATAATATCATTCAAAATGTGGAGACATTGTCTCCACTCAGGAGGCCTAAATAAGATAGTGGGCTTTGGAAGAGTGATTGAGGGATGTATTTAATTGCAATCAAAATGGATTATCAAGTCTTCATTTTATTTCTGCAAGGTCTTGATAGCTGGTATAATGTAATAATATTTTATGTAATGTAGTTAAGAGACTTATTTCACAAAAGTTTTAAGTTCCTTGCTCTATGATCTTTAGCCTCCTTTAAAATAAAAAAGAAATGTAATCTCTAAAACAAATTACTATAAAATCTTGTATCATAATGTTATTTTCTTTTTTCGTAATAGGATAAAATATTGTGATGTTTATTATGCTTACAAGATTGCTCTGTGGTAGATTATGTGAATAATTTAGTTGCATCTTTAACTCTCATTAAGAAATTTAGATTTTAGTATTTATGTATATATAGAAAATATCTTCCAATGAAAAGATGATGATTGGTGGTGATGACATTTTGCTGGAAGTGAAAAAAATGTGAATATAATTATTAAAATTGCTTTTTCAAGTTGAGGTATGTTAGTATTGTTATCTTTTTTTAAAGAAAGGAAGCAATCATACTTTTCTTTATATCAGTGGTTCCTAGCTGACTCCACATTAGAGAGCTTTAAAAATTCATATGCTTGGCTAGGCATGGTGGCTCATGCCTGTAATCCCAGCACTTTGGGAGGCTGAGGCTGGTGGATTACTTGAGGTCAGCAGTTCAAGAGCAGCCTGCCCAAAATGGTGAAACCCCATCTCTAGTAAAAATACAAAGTTAGCCTGGCATAAAGGCTGGTGCCTGTAATCCCAGCTATTTGGGAGGCTGAGGCAGGAGAACTGCTTGAACCCAGGAGTTGGAGGTTGGGGTGAGCCGAGATCACATCACTGCACTCCAGCCTGGGTTGCAGAGTGGCGGGGGGCGAGGGGCAAGGGGGGATCATATGCTTTGGGCACATCTGAGTATAATTACTTGAGAATTTGGGGGGTTAGAGATATATAAACTCCATAGACTATTTTAATGAGTAGTCATAATTGCAAACCATTTATTCAGATCTGTAGTCCTCAATTCTGTCTGCACCCTGAAATTGTCTAACTTCAAAGTAGTACCTCGTCTTTATTTTCAGATACTCTGGTTCAGTTGGCCCATGGTGGGTCCCATGCAGTGGTAGTTTTATGAAATTTGGAATGTTTTCAGCCAGTATTATTTCAAATATTTCTGTCACTTTCAGTCTGTCTTCTTCTAGGTTTTTTTTTTTTTTTTTTTTTTTTTTGATGGAGTTTTGCTCTGTCGCCGAGACTGGAGTACAGTGGCACGATCTTGGCTCACTGCAACCTCCACCTCCTAGGTTCAAGTGATTCTCCTGCCTCAGTCTCCTGAGTAGCTGGAATTATGGGCACCCACCATCATGCCTGACTAATTTTTGCATTTTTAATAGAGATGGGGTTTCATCATGTTGGTCAGGGTGGTCTCGAACTCCTGACTTCAAGTGTTCCACCCACCTTGGCCTCCCAAAGTGCTGGGGTTACAGGCATGAGCCACTGTGCCCAGCCTCCTTCTAAAATTTTAATAACACATGTTGGTATACTTGACGATGTCACCCATATCTCTAAGACTATGTTCATTTTTCTTCAGTGTTTTTGATCTGTTTCCCAGACTGTTTATGTCTGTTGACTTGTCTTCAAGTTCTCTGATTTTTTCTTTTCTGCCAGCTTAAGTCTGCAGTTAAACGCTATTAGTGATTTTAAAATTTCAGCTGTTATAGTTTCAACTCCAGAATTATTTGGTTATTAAAATCTCTTTGTTGATATTTGCTAATTGATATTTGGTGAGACATTGACATCATTCTTTCCTTTAGTTTTTTACACATGATTTTCTTGAGTTCTTTGAACTTATTTGTAATAGCTGGTTTGAAGTATTTTTTGTTAAGTCCAACATCTCAACCCTCTCAGAGTCAGTTTTTGTTGACTGCTTTTTTTTTTCTATCCATAAATGAAATTTCCTTGTTTATTTGCTTTTGTTGTAATTTTGGTTGAAAACTGGATATTTTAGATGATATGTTGTGGCAGCTATAAATTCCAATCACTTTCCAAGGGGTCATAGTAGTTATTGCTTATTGCTGCTGCTAGTGTTTTTTGTTTGTTTATTAGTTTAATGACTTGATTGAACAAATTATGTGGTGTAGATCTCCTGTGGAGTGTGCAGACACTGATATTCCTGCTTATTCTTTGTATTCTTGTTTTTATTTTTAAGGATGGCTTCTTAGGTGCTGCATCTTTGGCTAGCAAATCCTAAATGTCAGCCAATTATTGGTCAGAGGTTGTGCTCAGAAAACTTGAGCCTATAGGACTCCCAACTGTTGCTGAAGAAATCTGTATGTGGACTGAGACATATATTCAAAATGGAGGTAGTTTACAAATTTTTATTAGCTTTAACTTTCTGCTTGTGTAGGACCTCCAATTAAGGAAAAGACACACAGATAATGGGCCGATTCTGGTTTCTCCTTAACATCCACACAGATTTCTTTTTCTCCCCTCTCTTCAATAGGAATACCTGGGAGTTTATCAAAGCCCATTATGTCTATCTCATTCCCTAGATCTCCTTGTTAATCTAGGTTAATTTTTGGGCAGGTTTTTTATTTGCCCCAACCAGTGTTTCCACTTCAGGCAGCTGTGATCTTGGCCTTCTTTGCTTGATTGCTGAACTAGAGACCACTGTTATTTTCAGCAAAGCTCCTAGGCATGGGCCTTTTTTTGGTTTTGTTTTGTTTTCTTTTGTGACTGTTCAAATAAGATCAGTCCAATACACAGCTTGGGAAGCACTGCTGGACTAGTGCAAGGAGTACTTCCAAAACATCTTTCAGGAAGCCAGAGCAATCAAGAGAAAGAAAAAAGGCATTCATAAAAGAATAAGTCAAATTCTGTCTTTTCCTGATGATATGATGCTGTACATAGAGAACCCTAAAGATCCCCCCCAAAAGGCTCCTGGAACTAATGATCAAATTTTGTTTCAGGATACAAAATCAACATACAAAAATCAGTAGCTCCTGATTGGGTACATATGCACCTAAGGATGGGAACAATAGACACTGGGGACTACTAGAAGGGGGAGGAGGAAGGGTGGCAAGGATAGAAAAACTACCTATTGGGTATTATGCTCACTATCTGGGTGATGGGATAGTTTACATTCGAAACCTCAGTATTACATACTGAGTATTACATACTGCTTGTAAAAACCTGCACACATACCCTCTGAATCTCAAATAAAGGTTGAAATTATTAAAAAATTATTCATAAAAGCAATAAGAAAACTGATAAAAGTTGTCTAAGTCAACTATTTCAGAATACAGGAAATCAAAAAGTTTAAAACAGCCTGAGCAACAGTTATTCAATAAAAATTGCTGAATTTCAGCAAGAACAGTGAGCTTTGTGGTGTCCTAACTTTCCCTATTGCTATTCTCTTTTACTAGCTCCATGATACCCTTAAAAACTAACATTCTCACAAATATGGTATCTGTGAACACCAGGAGCCTAATAGTCATTAATAGCAACAGAATTGTTTGGTAACATTCCAAAAAGCCCCATTACCAAAGAATTGTTTTTTTTTTTAACTTTTATTTTAAGTTCAGGGGTACAGGTACAGGTTTGTTGCATAGGTAAACTTATGTTGTGGAGATTTGTTGTACAGAAAATTTGTTATTGTATTATTTGTTTGGTAACTTACAGTAAACTTACACTCATAAGGCTTATCTCCATCTGCCCTAACCCAGAACTCAATCAATATGAACAGATTTTTCTCTTGAGCATTTGTTGAAAACAAAAGATGGTGATTATTTAATTGTAGCTGCCTGACAGAGGGCTATCAGCTGGAGTGAATAATCTGCCAAAAAGAAAGCAATTTAAATAGAAAGTCTGGGAATAAAATATTCACAGGGGACTTTGAAAATCGCTGATATATTCCTGGGGATCTAGACAACAACATACAGATTTAGAAATGTGTGCCTGTTTAGGGTTGGTTGCATGCTGAGGAAAAACTTGAGACAGCTCTAAACTCTCATATCTAGCTTACCTTGAGGCTCTGTATAAGTAAGAAGTGAAAGCTAAGGCAGAGTTGTCAACTGCTAGATCACTGATGATGCATGCCAACATATACACAGTGTCCTTTGGTGAAGAGGTGAATATTTATTGGTTTAAGGCATTTAAAATGCTTTATTCAAACATTAGCTGAGCACTAAACTAACCAGACACTTAAAGTGATTAACAGTGTAAAGAATTCAGACTTTACACAATAAATTTTAGAAGGTGTGAAAGAAAAACTATCACCAACTGGCAGCAAACTAGGTTATTATCAGAGTTGCCACATTATATTGTTTTATAATTTCCAGTTTTTAAAAACAATATAAAATATTAAGAGATAGGCAAAGACACAGGAATCGAAGGCCCATACAGAGGGGAAAAAAGCCTCTAACAGAAACTGTCTGGGAGGAGGTCCAGGTGTTAAACTGACTAGATGAAGACTTTCAATGAACAATTCTAAATATGTTTAAAAAGAACTAAAGGAAACCATGCCTAAAGAAGTAAAACAAAAGAGATACTGCTATCTCATCAAATAGAGAATATTAAAGAAGATATACAAATTATTTCAAAAAGAGCCAAATAGAAATTTTTGAGTTGAAAATTATAAGTGAAGTGAAAAGATCACTAGAGGGCATTAACAGCAGATTTAAGCTGGTAGAAAAAAAATCAGGAAACTCAAAGATAGGTCAGTGATATTACACAGTCTGAAGAATAGCAAAAAAAGTGTGTAGAGTAAAATTTAAAGATATATGGGACACCATCACATATGCCAACCTGCACATAATGAGAGTCTCAGAAGAAAAGGAGTGAGAGAGAGAAATGGGTGGAAAGAATATTTAAATTAAAAAAGGCCAAAGGGTTCCCACATTTGAGACAAACATGAATCTACACATCCAAAAACCTCAACAAAATTGAAATAGGATAAATTCAAAGAGATCCACACCTAGATAATCCTGATTATACCATTGAAAGAGAAAGACAAAAAGAGAATGTGGGAAACATCAAGAAGCAGCATCAAGAGAGAAACATACAAGTGATGCTCAGTGTGATAGCTGAGTCCTGGCCTTCTTAGGACAGGAAGCAGTGAAATAATATATTCAATTTGCTGAAAGAGAAAGATTATTAGGAATTCTATATCAATCAAAATTACCCTTGAAACCTGAAGAAAAAAAATACATTTTCAGATAAATAAAAACTTAGTAAACTCATCACTGGGAGAGACCTGATATATAAGAAATAAGGAACACTGGAAAATAACTTGAATGCAAAGAAATAAAGAATGTGAATAAAGGTAACTGTGTTGGCAAATATAAAAGACTGAATGAATTTTTTTGGTAACTTTTAACTCATCTAATTTAAAAGACAACCACATAAAACAATAATTATATCACTGTGTTGATGGACTTAGTATAAAGATGTAATTTGTATGACAGTAATAGCACATGGGAGGGGGAACAAGTATAGAGACAGATAAGAGCAAAGTTTTTGTATACCATTGAAATTAAGTTAGTATGAATTGAAGTAGATTGTTATAAATTAATTGCAGTCCTCAGGTCAACCATTAACAATGAATTTAACTTAAAAATTTTAGTAACAAAACAAGAAAATCAAGGTAATACACTAGAAAATATATATATTTAACACAAAAGAAGGCGGTAATAGAGACCTAGAGGAACAGAAAAGTCATAGAGAAAACAAATAACAGATGGCAGGTATAAATTCTGCCTTACCAGTAATCTCATGAAATGTAAATGATTTAGACACTACAATCAAAAGGTAGAGGTTGCTGAATAGATTAACAAGGAAAGATCCAACTATCTACAAGCAATACGTTTTCTTTTTTTTTCTTTTTTCTTTTTTTTTGAGACTGAGTCTTGCTCTGTCACCCAGGCTGGAGTGCAGTGGCGCGATCTCAGCTCACTGCAAGCTCCGCCTCCCAAGTTCACACCATTCTCCTGCCTCAGCCTCCTGAGTAGCTGGGACTACAGGCGCCCGCCTCCACGCGCGGCTAATTTTTTGTATTTTTAGTAGAGACGGGGTTTCACCGTGGTCTCGATCTCCTGACCTTGTGATCCGCCCGCCTCGGCCTCCCAAAGTGCTGGGATTACAGGCGTGAGCCACCGCGCCCGGCCAAGCAATATGTTTTCGATTGAGATAGTCGATATATTTGTTCAAAGACACAAATTTCAAGTAAAAGTATAGAAAAATGTATGCCATGCAAACTGTAGCTAAATACAGCTGGAGAATTTATATAAAAGTCAGACAAAGTAGACTTTATATATGATACTAATTATAACAAATTTAACTGGAGACACATAAGGACATTTTATAATTGTAGACGAGTCTGTCAATCAAGAAAACATAATGATCATAAATGTGTATGTACTTTTCAACAAAACCCCCAATGTACATGAAATAATAACTGATGGAATTGAAGGCAGGGAAATAGACAGTTCAGCAATAATAACTGGATACTTCAATAACTCACTTTCCAGAAGGCAAATGATCAAGAAAACAAAGGACTTGAACCACACTAAAACTAACGAGGCTTAACTGATTATCTGTACTCCTCTCAAGAACAGCAGAATACCCATTCTTCTCAGGTGCCCATGAACAACTTAAGTCAGCCCTCTTCTGCTGACAGCCAAGCTGCTGATCCTCACAGCTACTCTACTAGTGGCTGAGTGAGGTGAATGGAAAAAAGAAACCTTTTTAAAAACATGACATACCCCACTATTCTTACAGAGGTTAAGTAGTATTTTGAATAAGCAGTTTTCAACTTGTTGCATACCTTTTGTTAATTTCTAGAGTCCTGAAATAACTGTGACAGTTTTGTATAGTGTTGTCATAGTAATTGGGGAGTAAGATATGTCAAGCTCCTCATTCCATCATTTTGAAAGTGCTTCAGTGATCAGCAGTCATAGTTTTAAAAAGCATTCTTGATGAATCAAACGTGAACCATAGGGGAGAATCGATGTTCTAAATATCTCCTTTGAATACTCACAGCTCTGTATCTGCATCTCCCTCATGGCATCTATCCCCTCTGCCCTGAAACTTGGTTATATATATGTAACTCCTGCATATTACAAGTTTATTGAGAGCAGACACTTGGTCTTCCTCTATGTATTTCTTATCTTATACATTTTAAGTGCTCAATACATCATATGTTGAAGTAATGGAGAATGAAGTGATTCTAGTAGGGTGTGTGACAATACAGACAAGTGGAGAAGGAAATGGGACTAAGGTGGGGAACAACCAAAAGAGAGATAGAGAATGGAAAGTGAAAGGCAAGTAAAAGAGGAAAACATTATATTCCAGAGAGAAGAAGGGAACAATTACAGTTTGTAACCACAGACTGTGGCTGAGCTTATCTGATGAACTTACATGAACCCAGCTGTCTTGTTCTGTTGCCTTTCGGAGACTTTAGTCTAGGTAGACCCTAAAAATTCAAAAGTAGATCACAAGTCATTAGTTCAGTGATATGGTTCCCAATGGCCCTAGCAATTCATTCACTTATTTACTCATTAATGAATCTATTTATTCAAAATGGCTTAAAATCCTAGACACTGGGGGGTTCATTGGTGAATAAGAATTAAGCAATCTCTCCCCTTTCAAAGCTTATTCTTTATTGGCAGAGACAGACCTTAAACAAATACCACAGATTTAATTACTTATGCTTATGAATATTTCTCTCTAAAAATTTAAGCATTTTGAGTATCAAAGAAGCAAGGGTCAGGAAAATGTCGTTGCATCAAAGTACAACTGTAAATAAAGAGCAGAGGTACTTCCTTGTAACTGTGACAAAGTTGGAAATATAAATTATTTTTTCCATTTTTTAAATTATACTTTAAGTTCTGGGATTCATGTGCAGAACGTGCAGGTTTGTTACATAGGTATACATGTGTCATGGTGGTTTACTGCACCCATCAACTTGTCATCTACATTAGGTATTTCTCCTAATGCTATCCTTCCCCTTCTCCTCCTCCCTGTGACAGGCCCTGGTGTGTGATGTTCCCTGCCTTGTGTCCATATGTTCTCATTGTTCAACTCCCACTTATGAGTGGGAACATGTGGTGTTGAGTTTTCTGTTCCTGTGTTAGTTTGCTGAGAATGATGGTTNCTTATGAATATTTCTCTCTAAAAATTTAAGCATTTTGAGTATCAAAGAAGCAAGGGTCAGGAAAATGTCGTTGCATCAAAGTACAACTGTAAATAAAGAGCAGAGGTACTTCCTTGTAACTGTGACAAAGTTGGAAATATAAATTATTTTTTCCATTTTTTAAATTATACTTTAAGTTCTGGGATTCATGTGCAGAACGTGCAGGTTTGTTACATAGGTATACATGTGTCATGGTGGTTTACTGCACCCATCAACTTGTCATCTACATTAGGTATTTCTCCTAATGCTATCCTTCCTTCTCCTCCTCCCTGTGACAGGCCCTGGTGTGTGATGTTCCCTGCCTTGTGTCCATATGTTCTCATTGTTCAACTCCCACTTATGAGTGGGAACATGTGGTGTTGAGTTTTCTGTTCCTGTGTTAGTTTGCTGAGAATGATGGTTTCCAGCTTCACCCATGTCCCTACAAAGGACATGAACTCATTATTTTTTATGGCTGCATAGTATTTCATGGTATATATGTGCCACATTTTCTTTAGCCAGTCTATCATTGATGGACATTTGGGTTGGTTCCAAGTCTTTGCTATTGTGAATGGTGCTGCAATAAACATACATGTGCATGTGTCTTTATAGTAGAATGATTTATAGTCCTTTGGATATATACCCAGTATTGGGATTGATGGGTTAAATGATATTTCTGGTTCTAGATCCTTGAAGAATGACCACAGTCTTCCACAATGGTTGAACTAGTTTACACTCCTGCCAACATTGTGAAAGCATTCCTATTTCTCCACATCCTCTCCAGCATCTGTTGTTTTCTGACTTTTTAATCATCATCATTCCATTTGGCATGAGATGGTATCTCATTGTGGTTTTGATTTGCATTTATCTAATGACCAGTGATGATAAGCTTTTTTTTCATAAGTTTGTTGGTTGCATAAATGTCTTCTTTTGAGAATTGTCTGTTCATATACTTCACCTACTTTTTGATGTTTTTTTTTTTTTTTCTTGTAAATTTGTTTAAGTTTCTTGTAGATTCTGGATATTAGCCCTTTGTAGATGGATAGATTGTGAAAATTTCCTCCCATTCTGTAGGTTGCCTGTTCACTCTGATGATAGTTTCTTTTGCTGTGCAGAAGCTCTTTAGTTTAATTAGATCCCATTTGTCAATTTTGACTTTTGCTGCCATTGCTTTTGGTGTTTTAGTCATGAAGACTTCACCCATGCCTGTGTCCTGAATGGTGCTGCCTAGGTTTTCTTCTAGGGTTTTATGGTTTTAGGTCTTACATTTAAGTCTTTAATCCATCTTGAGTTAATTTATGTATAAGGTATAAGGAAGTGATCCAGTTTCAGTTTTCTACATATGGCTAGCCAGTTTTCCCAACACCATTTATTAAATAGGGAAACCTTTCCACATTGCTTATTTTGTCAGGTTTGTCAAATATCAGATGGTTGTAGATGGGTGGTGGTATTTCTGAGGCCTCTCTTCTGCTCCATTGGTCTCTATGTCTGTTTTGGCAGCAGTACCATGGTGTTTTGGTTACTGTAGCCATGTAGTATAGTTTGAATTCAGGTAGTATGATGCCTCCAGCTTTGTTCTTTTCCTTAGGATTGTCTTGGCTATGCAGACTCTTTTTTGGTTCCATGTGAAATTTAAAATAGTTTTTTCTTTCTAATTCTGTGAAGAAAATCAATGGTAGCTTNCAGTGATGATAAGCTTTTTTTTCATAAGTTTGTTGGTTGCATAAATGTCTTCTTTTGAGAATTGTCTGTTCATATACTTCACCTACTTTTTGATGTTTTTTTTTTTTTTTTCTTGTAAATTTGTTTAAGTTTCTTGTAGATTCTGGATATTAGCCCTTTGTAGATGGATAGATTGTGAAAATTTCCTCCCATTCTGTAGGTTGCCTGTTCACTCTGATGATAGTTTCTTTTGCTGTGCAGAAGCTCTTTAGTTTAATTAGATCCCATTTGTCAATTTTGACTTTTGCTGCCATTGCTTTTGGTGTTTTAGTCATGAAGACTTCACCCATGCCTGTGTCCTGAATGGTGCTGCCTAGGTTTTCTTCTAGGGTTTTTATGGTTTTAGGTCTTACATTTAAGTCTTTAATCCATCTTGAGTTAATTTATGTATAAGGTATAAGGAAGTGATCCAGTTTCAGTTTTCTACATATGGCTAGCCAGTTTTCCCAACACCATTTATTAAATAGGGAAACCTTTCCACATTGCTTATTTTTGTCAGGTTTGTCAAATATCAGATGGTTGTAGATGGGTGGTGGTATTTCTGAGGCCTCTCTTCTGCTCCATTGGTCTCTATGTCTGTTTTGGCAGCAGTACCATGGTGTTTTGGTTACTGTAGCCATGTAGTATAGTTTGAATTCAGGTAGTATGATGCCTCCAGCTTTGTTCTTTTTCCTTAGGATTGTCTTGGCTATGCAGACTCTTTTTTGGTTCCATGTGAAATTTAAAATAGTTTTTTCTTTCTAATTCTGTGAAGAAAATCAATGGTAGCTTAGTGGGAATAGCATTGAATCTATAAATTACTTTGGGCAGTATGACCATTTTCATGATATTGATTCTTCCTATCCATGAGCATGGAATGTTTTTCCATTTGTTTGTTTCCTCTCTTATTTCCTTGAGCAGTGGTTTGTAGTTCTCCTTGAAGAGCTCCTTCACATCCCGTATAAGTTATATTCCTAGGTATTTTATTCTCTTTGTAGCAATTGTGAATGAGAGTTCACTCATGATTTGGCTCTCTGTTTGTCTATTATTGGTGTATAGGAATGCTTGTGATTTTTGCACATCGATTTTGTATCCTGAGACTTTGTTGAAGTTGCTTATCAGCTTAGGGAGATTTTGGGCTGAGATGATGGAGTTTTCTAAATATACAACCATGTCATCTGCAAACAGAGACAATTTGACTTCCTCTTTTCCTAATTGAATAACCTTTATTTCTTTCTCTTTCCTGATTGCCCTTACCAGAAGTTCCAACACTATGTTGAATAGGAGTGGTGAGAAAGGGCATCCTTGTCCTGTGCCAATTTTCAAAGGGCATACTTCCAGCTTTTGCCCGTTCAGTATGATATTGGCTGTGGGTTTGTCATAAATAGCTCTTATTATCTTGAGATACATTCCATCAATACCTAGTTCATTGAGAGTTTTTAGCATGAAGGGTGTTGAATTTTACCGAAGGCCTTTTCTGCATCTGTTGAGATAGTGATGTGGTTTTTGTCATTGGTTCTGTTTATGTGATGGATTACTTTTATTGATTTGTGCATGTTGAACCAGTCTTGCATCCATCCCATGGATGAAGAAGACTTGATCGTGGTGGATAAGATTTTGATATGCTGCTGGATTTGGTTTGCCAGAATTTTATTGAGGATTTTCTCATTGATGTTCATCAGGGATATTGGCCTGAAATTTTCTTTTTGTGTTGTGTCTCTGCCGGGTTCTGGTATCAGGAAGATGCTGGCTTCATAAAATGAGTTAGGGAGGAGTCCCTCTTTTCTATTTTTTGGAATAGTTTCAGAAGGAATGGTACCAACTCCTCTTCGTACCTCTGGTAGAATTCAGTTGTGAATCCGTCTGGTCCTGGGCTTTTTGTGTTGGTAGGCTATTAATTACTGCCTCAATTTCAGAACTTATTATTGATCTGTTCAGATATTTGACCTCTTCTTGATTTAGTCTTGGGAGGGTGTATGTGTCCAGGAATTTATCCATTTCTTCTAGATTTTCTAGTTGATGTGCATAGAGGTGTTTATAGTATTCTCTAATGGTAGTTTGTATTTCTGTGGGATCAATGGTGATCTCCCATTTAACATTTTTTTATTGTATGTACTTGGTTCTTCTCTCTTTTCTTCTTTGTTAGTCTGGATAGTGGTCTATTTTGTTAATCTTCTAGAAAAACTGGCTCCTGGATTCATTAATTTTTGAAGGTTTTTTTTGTGTCTTTTTTTTTTTTTTTTTGAGACAGAGTCTCGCTCTGCCACCCAGGCTGGAGTGCTGTGGCCGGATCTCAGCTCACTGCAAGCTCCGCCTCCCAGGTTTACGCCATTCTTTTGCCTCAGCCTCTTGAGTAGCTGGGACTACAGGCGCCCACCACCACGCCCGGCTAGTTTTTTTTTTTTTTTTTTTTTTTTTTTTTGTGTGTGTATTTTTAGTAGAGACGGGGTTTCATCATGTTAGCCAGGATGGTCTCGATCTCCTGACCTCGTGATCTGCCTGGTCTTGGCCTCCCAAAGTGTTTTTTGTGTCTTTATCTCCTTCAGTTCTTCTCTTATCTTAGTTATTTTTTGTCTTCTGCTAGCTTTTGAATTTGTTTGCTTTTGCTCCTCTAGTTCTTTTAATTGTAGTGTTAGGGTGTCAATTTGAGATCTTTCCACTTTCTCATGCGGGCATTTAGTACGATAAATTTCCCTTTAAGCACTGTTTTAGCTGTGTCCCAGAGATTCTGGTATGTTTTGTCTTTGTTCTCATTGGTTTAAAATAACTTATTTATTTCTGCCTTAATTTCATTATTTACCCAGTAGTCATTCAGGAGCAGGTTGTTCAGTTTCCATGTAGTCGTACAGTTTTGAGTGAATTTCTTAATCCTGAGTTCTACTTTGATTGCACTGTGGTCTGAGAGACTGTTTGTTATGATTTCTGTTATTTTGCATTTGCTGAGGAGTGTTTTACTTCCAATCATGTCATCGATTTTAGAGTAAGTGCTATGTGGTGCTGAGAAGAACGTACATTATTTTGATTTGGAATGGAGAGTTCTGTAGATGTCTATTAGGTCAGCTTGGTTCAGAGCTGAGTTCAGGTCCTGAATATCCTTGTTAATTTTCTGTCTCATTGATCTAATATTGACAGTGGGGTGTTAACATCTCCCACTATTATTGTATGGGAATCTAAGTCTCTTTGTAGGTCTCTAAGAACTTGCTTTATGAATCTGGGTGTTCCTGTATTGGGTGCATATATATTTAGGATAGTTAGCTCTTCTTCTTGCATTAATCCCTTTACCATTATGTAATGCCCTTCTTTGTCTTTTTTGTTCTTTGTTGGTTTAAAGTCTGTTTTGTTTTATCAAAGAGTAGGATTGGAACCCCTGCTTGTTTTTGCTTTCCATTTTCTTAGTAAATATCCCTCTGTCCCTTTATTTTGAGCCTATGTGTGTCTTTGCACGTGAGATGGATCTCCTGAATATAGCACACCAATGAGTCATGACTCTTTATCCAGTTTGCCAGTCTGTGTCTTTTAATTGGGGCATTTCATCCATTTACATTTAAGGCTAATATTTTTACATGTGAATTTGATCCCGTCATTATGATGCTAGCTTGTTATTTTGCACATTAGTTGATGCAGTTTCTTCATAGTGTTGATGGTCTTTACATTTTGGTGTTTGGCAGTGGCTGTTACTGGTTTTTCCTTTCCATATTTAGTGCCTCTGTCAGGAGCACTTGTAAGGAAGGCCTAGTCTTGACAAAATCCCTCAGCATTTGCTTATGTGTAAAAGATTTTATGTACTCCTCACTTATGAAGCTTAGTTTGGCTGGATATGAAATTCTGTGTTGAAAATTCTTCTCTTTAAGAATGTTGAATATTGTCCCCCCCGGCCCCCCACCAACCCCTTCTGGCTTCTAGGGTTTCTGCAGAGAGATCTGCTATTAGTTTGATGGGCTTCCCTTTGTGGGTAACCTGAACTTTCTGGCTGCCCTTAACATTTTTTCCTTTGTTTCAACCTTGGTGCATCCGATGATTATGTGTCCTGGGGTTGCTCTTCTTGAGGAATATCTTTGTGGTGTTCTCTGTATTTCCTAAATTTGAATATTGGGCTGCCTTGCTAGGTTGGGAAAGTTCTCCTGGATAATATCCTGAAGAGTGTTTTCTAACTTGGTACCATTATCCCCGTCACTTTCAGGTATACCAATCAAATGTAGGTTTGGTCTTTTTACATAGTCCATATTTCTTGGAGGCTTTGTTTGTTCCTTTTTATTCTTTTTTCTCTAATCTTCTCTTCATGCTTTTTTTCATTAAGTTGATCTTCAATCTCTGATATCCTTTCTTCCACTTGGTCAATTTGGCTATTGATACTTGTGTATGTTTCACAAGGTTCTCATGCTGTGTTTATCAGCTCCATCAAGTCATTTATGTTCTTCTCTAAACTGGTTATTCTAGTTAGCAGTTCCTGTAACCTTTTATCAAGGTTCTTAGCTTCCTTGCATTGGGTTAGAACATGCTCCTTTAGTTTGGAGGAGTTTGTTGTTACCCACCTTCTGAAGCCTACTTCAGTCAATTTGTCAAACTCATTCTCCATCCAGTTTTGTTCCCTCATTGGTGAGGAATTGTGATTTTTTGGAAGAGAAGAGGCATTCTGGTTTTTGGAATGTTCAGCCTTTTTTTTTTTTTGCTGTTTTTTTCCTCATCTTCATGGATTTATCTACTTTTGGTTCTTTGATGTTGGTGACTTTGGGATGGGGTTTTTGCATGGCATCCTTTTTGTTGATGTTGATGCTATTGCTTTCTGTTTATTACTTTTCCTTCTAACAGTCAGGCTTCTCTTCTGCAGGTCTGCTGCAGTTGGCTGGAGGTCCACTCCAGACCCTGTTTGCCTGGTTATCACCAGCAGAGGCTGCAGAACAGCAAAGATTGCTGCCTGCTCCTTCCTCTGGAAGCTTCATCCCAGAGGTGCACCTGCCAGATGCTGGCCAGAGCTCATCTGTATAAGGTGTCTGTCAACCCCTGCTGGGAGGTGTCTCCCAGTCAGGAGGCATAGGGCTCAGGCACCCACCTGAGGAAGTAGTCTGTCCTTTAGGACAACTAAAGCACTGTGCTGGGAGATCTGCTGCTCTCTTCAGAGCTGGCAAGCAGGAACATTTAAGTCTGCTGAAGCTGTGCCCACAGCCAGCCCTTCCCCTAGGTGCTCTGTCCCAGGGAGATGGGAGTTTTATCTATAAGCCCCTGGCTGGGGCTGCTGCCTGCTTTTCAGAGAAGCCTTGCCCATAGAGGAGGAATCTAGAGAGCCAGTCTGGCTACAGTGGCTTTGCCATGCTGTGGTGGGGTCCACACATTTCGAAGTTCCTGGCAGCTTTGTTTACACTGTGAGGGGAAAACCACCTACTCAAGCCTCAGTAATGGTGGACACCCCTCCCCCCACCAAGCTTGAGCATCCCAGGTGGACTTCAGACTGCTGTGCTGGCAGTGAAAATTTCAAGCCAGTGGATCTTACCTTGCGGGGTTCTGTGGGGGTGGGAGCTGAGCAAGACCACTTGGCTCCCTGGCTTTAGCCACCTTTTCAGGGGAGTGAATTGTTCTATTTCACTGGCATTTTAGGCACCACTGGGGTGTGAAAAAAAACTCCTGCAGCTAGCTCAGTGTCTGCCCAGTTTTGTGCTTAAAACCCAGGGCCCTGGTGCTGTAGGCACATGAGGGAATCTCCTGGTCTGCAGGTTGGGAAGACCATGGGAAAAGCATAGTATCTGGGCCAGATAGCACCCTCACGCCATGGTCCCTAAGGGCTTCCCTTGGCTAAGGGACGTAGCTCCCTGGCCCCTTGTGCTTTCTGGGTGAGACGACTCCCCAGCCTTCTGCTTGCCCTCCATGGGCTACACCCACTGTCTAACCTGTGCCAGTGAGATAAACTAGGTACCTCAGTTGGAAATGCAGAAATCACCCACCTTCTGCATTGGTCTCGCTGGGAGCTGCAGACTAGAGCTGTTCCTATTTGGCCATCTTGCCAGCCCCTCTGGAAATGTAAATTATTATATATTATAGTTTTTATTAAAAAATAAAAGCATAGAATTTCTTTGTTTTGTGTTCTGAAACAGTGAAACTCTTTTCTCCAAATAGAGTTTAACATGAGATGAGAGCATGTTCTAGGTAACAGAATTGCTAAAACAAATAGATACATGTCTAACATATAACTTTTTTTCTGACATCAACTTCAAAAAAATTGAAACTATGATAAGCTGTCATTTTGTAAAAAGAAACATATAAACAAACCTATAAACAATAAAATTTGGGATGCCACTTTATATGATTTTTCAAATATAAGAAGTCTTTAGAAAGAATATTTGATATTACCATTGGACTGTCCACCTCTATGCCAAGAATTTAACAAGACTTATATATGGCAGTCAATTAACATAAGAGTCAGTAGAAGCTCAAGTTTTAGTATATTTTGTCTTATATCTATGGTTCTTTAAGTTATTTTGGTCATAGAACACTATAAAATTGATGAGAACTATGGAACCATTTCTCAGAAAATATGGAATTTATAACATCTTACGTGTTGCCATTACTTTTAATGGCAAAAATCGCAATTACTTTTGCACCAACCTAATAATTTCCTGAACTTGATGGAGTTCTAAAGTTCGTCAGTGGCTCCTTAGGGCTTAAGAAACCCTTTTGTTCAATGGTAAAGTTCATAATATGTATTGGTTTCTATCCCTTCAAAGGCCTGGCATTAAACAGAATCGATGCTCAACGAATATTTAATTTTAGGCATCTGAATATTTGCATTTTAAAATGATCTTTAAATCAATATAGTTAAAATGATCATATTTCCCAAAGAAATATACAGATTTAATGATATTCTTATCAAACTACCATAATTTTTAACAGAAATTAAAAAAAACTATTCTAAAGTTCATATGAAATTAAAAAGTGTCTGAATAGCCACAGCATTATTAAGCAAAAAGAACAAAGTCAGAGGCATCACATTATCTGACTTCAGACTACACTACAGGACTATAGCAAATGACACAGCATGGTACTGGTAGAAAAACAGACACATAGACCAATGGAACAGAATAGAGAACTTAGAAATAAAGCTACACACCTACCGCCATCTCATCTTCTACAAAGTCAACAATTAAAAAACATATAGAAAGGATTCACTATTCAATAGGTGGTGCTGGGATAATTGGCTAGTCATATGCAGAAGAATGAAACTGGACTCCTACCTTTCACTATAAACAAAAAATTAAGTTGGATTAAAGTTTTAAATGGGGCAGGGTGCGGTGGCTCACGCCTGTAATGCCAGCACTTTGTGAGGCCAAGGCAGGTGGGTTATTTGAGGTCAGGATTTCAAGATCAGCCTGGTCAACATGGTGAAACTCCATCTCTACTAAAAATACAAAAATTAGCTGAGCTTGGTTCTGTATACCTGTAATCCCAGCTACTCGGGAGATTGAGGCAGGAGAGTCACTCGAACCTGGGAGACGGAGGCTGCAGTGAGCTGAGATTGCACCACCGCACCCCAGCCTGAGCAACAAGAGTGAAACTCTGTCTCAAAAAAAAGAAAACCAAAACTATTATACTTTAGGTTCTAGGGTACATGTGCACAACGTGCAGGTTTGTTACATATGTATACTTGTGCTATGTTGATGTGCTGCACCCATCAACTCATCATTTACATCAGGTATAACTCCCAATGCCATCCCTCACCCCTCCCTCCTCCCCATAATAGGCCCCTGTGTGTGATGTTCCCCTTCCCGTGTCCAAGTGATCTCATTGTTCAATTCCCACCTATGAGTGAGAACATGCGGTGTTTGGTTTTCTGTTCTTGCGATAGTTTGCTGATTTTAAATGTAAAATCTCGAACTATAAGAATCCTACAAGAAAGCCTCAGAAAAATTATTCTGGACATGGGCCCTAGGAAATAATTTTAATTTTAGTTAATTTTCTGACATTCATTTGCTGGGTAATCTTCAGAAAATCTCTTAACTTTATTTCCTCAACTGAACTCTGTATTTCTGCCTACCTCTAATAATCATTGGTACGATCAGAAGAAATTATTGTCTGAAGAGAGCTTGAAAACTATACAGTGATATACACAGGAAACATTATAACCATTATTTCCTGATTAATTAGATTTCCTGTAAGTTGTGAAAGACATATTGAAGCCTTTCTTTGTTTTAAATCTGAGAAGATTATATCTGTTCTTGGCTGTATAAGTTAAAATTGTTCACTTCTCTAGCATATGTTTGCCTCTGGACTCTTTCAACCAATTTTTCCATTTCAAGTATAGCACTAAAAGGAGATAAAGAGTGGATAAAATTTGTATGGTTTGAAAACTTTCTAAAGTGAAGTGTCCAACAAATATTTTAGTGCTTGTGATAATATTTCAAAGAGAAGGAGAATGGTGCAATGGGAAGAGCTGGACACAAGACAAAGAGGAGAAGGAGAAAAAAAGGATGTAGAAGAGGGAAGGGATGAATAAATGTTTCTAGAAAGCATGAGGAGGATGGTAGCTAACCCAGACCAGGGCTCAATCTCTTTTAGAAATCTGTATTACACTCTCTCTTTATGGAAGTGCCAATTAAACTAAGAAGCAGTGCAATAAACCAAGAAATATTTGAGCTAGAGCAATATCAGTTTGCATACAAGTTCAGGAAGTTTCTAGCTACCTGAACTTGGGTAGGTTATTTGACTTCTGTATAGCAGTCTCCTCATATATAAATAACTACCTGGCATATTCCTGGACCCATAGTTGGCACTCTGTAAATGTAAGCAATTATTTTTGTACCCAAGGTTGGATAAGGATGGAATTATAGGACAAAGATGTGTTTAGTTATTGGATAGGAGAAAACAAAGTCTTGGGTGGGTATGCATTGTACATATAATTGAGACTATACTGTACTCATGAATAATGAGTAAGAAACATTTTTGGTAGAAGTAAATATATCAAGTAAACAGAAGTTGAAAAAATGAACAATCATAATTGTATGTTTTCATCCAATTTGAAAGTGTATGGGGATTATATTACTGTAAGTACTTTGAAACTTCAGGGAAACTTGGAGTTCATTTACTTCATGGCACTCAGCCACAGTCATTGACCAAAAATAAATTTGAATATGGCATATCACCGTATATTTGCTATCCCAGATCTTTGTGGGGTCTTGAAGCAAGAAGTAGAACTGTGCTGAAGCTGTGTCTGAGAATTTTCATATAGTTTGAAAGACCTATGTGGTGGATGATATAGGATAGCTACACTTAGATGATGACACAGCTGCTCTGTAAATATTGCAGAAAAGAGTTTAGTTGGATCACAGAATTTCAAGTCATGGGGAAAATGTTCAGGAAATATGGCTATTAGAGAAATTGGGTCATCTACCATAGAGATTATAATCTGATTTTCAAGATCAGAGATAGATACTTTATCTCACCCAGATCTTACTAACCTTCATGTGCCCGGGAAAGAAACCTTGACCCTGCCATGCTGAGGGTCATCTCTGCAGTTTGCTTCGTTTTTGGATGCAGATTAGCCTGGCTCCCTGTCAAGTCACCTTCTCCTTCTGTTGGTTGCCAAGACTGATGCTCTAGACCATGTCTTGCCTTTGTGCTCCCTAAATGAGAACCTAATGCTTGCCTCACTTGTGTCCCTTTTTTGCCATAAAGATACGAAAAAAAAAAATATTGTGGACTTTTAATAACTTTGGACCTAACTCTTTAATTTGCATATTTTTCTTCTATAGTTTTTAACTGGGGCTTCTGGCAGAAAAGTTCACACCAGAGAACACCTGGAGAACAATGATTATCACCCACATCTCCGCTCTTATTTGATATGGACTTTTGCTTTAAGGGGACTCCCCTCCAGAAAAGGTTTCTCTCTCAAGAAACAAAAACAAAACTTTGTTGAAGACTCTCCTGCAGGAAATCTTTTAGACATAGGTGTTTAAATTCTAAGATGATCAAATATTGGGCCATTTCCATCATGTCGTGTTTAACAGTTTTGAGTTAAAATAGAATTATTGTGTAATAAAACATTCTCCTGGTAATTTTACATCAAATAAATAAAACATTCTCCTGGTAATTTTACATCAAATAAAGTTTTGGTAAAGCCTTTTATAAAAATAGATTATTATTGATTTTAACAAATATTTTTTAACATTGAAAAAGATATCCCAATTTCTCATGGATAAAAAAGATATCCATAATTTCTCATGGAACCTGGGTGACAAAGAGGAGGTTGTTTCTGGAGAAAAGAGTAAATTAAACCTGCAAGTTACAAACACAATGGAAGAATGGCATGTTTATAAAAGTTCTTACATGTAATAAACCAATTGTTTAGCAGTGAGATTAAGCTTGAGTTTCAAATCGTTTGCCTTTAAGCAGCAATTTCTGCATTGCGCTTTGGAAAGCCCTGATTTGGTTCTGGCTGCTTAATTAATAAATGCAATTCAACTTTCCCCTCAATGAAAAAGTAAGGCATTAGACTAGATGTCTGTGGCATGCAGAGCAATAAACAACATGGCTCCAAATTTAATAGGAACAATACCATTTTTTTTCTAGAATCGTTAATTCCTTATCTTGCGGATGCATGCCTGCTAACTAGCCCTTTGTATTTACTTCAAATTCATCAGTTTGAGACACTGCTGTACTCTATTCTTACTGATGAAAAAAAGTATTCTTTATTGAGAGCAAAAACACATCATCTTAGTTTCAGATCATGCCATGTCATTGTTGAGTAGATTTCACATTCAATATTTTAACTTTGTAAACTGGATAGTCAATGCAAAGTTTACTCAGAAATCATTTAGGTAGTTATGAACCCATAACAAGCAGCAAGCTTATTTGCTTTGTAACACTGAACTTTCACATTATAGCTGGGCTGTCGTGGGTGGCATATTTCCACAGCATCCTCAATTTGTCTCCCAAATGGATTAGGCCAGAGGGTCCTACTTCACCAGACTGTCTTACTGCTTTACAGATATACCCTAGTTAGTAAAATTAATGAAGTGAGCACTAGGTTTTGTTTGCCTTTCCTTGAGATATTTATCTAGAAGAGTGGGTGGTGATTTCTCACACTGATTTCATGTATTTTGTAAATTTAGAGTTCAAACAAAGATCTATTCTTTTTCTCCCCTTCCTTCCTCTCTTAGTTGTCACTTCCTTCTGTCACCTCATTTACAAATGAGGGAAATGAACCTGAGGAAGGTGAACAGGCTAGTTCATGATCACATGACCAAGTTGCTCAGAGTCAGGCTTAGGACTAGATTTTTTGATTCCCAGTGAAAGGTCAATTCATTTAGAATCCTAAAATAATAATTTACTTTATCCCCATGGTAGAATTAGTAATGTTAGAGTAGGTAGTTAGGCAATATGAGCAGGGCAGGAGAGCCCCCTCTCCCCCAACTGGGAATGTCAGGCAATCATCAGGTGACGGTCTGGCAGTTGTTAAACTGTCTCTCTAAAATAATAATTGGTTGCAGCTGGTGCCAGGAAAAGCCCCCCCCCCCCCATATGTAGAAAACACCTGAAGCTGGTGATGACTAGCTTCCCGATAACATCTCAGGAGTCGGGTGAGTGAGCTCAAGCATGTGCACTGAGAGCCAAAATGGCAGAGTTAAACTGGTATATAACCTTTCTCTAGGAAGGCTCAACTGGTAAGAGAAGAACACCTCAAGTTAGCATGTGCACAACTTTGGTAAACACACTGTACATGCGGCTCCTCCCAAGTGCTGGCAGGCTACTACGCATGCAGACAGCCTACCTCAAGGACATACCAGGAGAGAAGGAACACAAACCCTGGAACCATGCCAGTGTCTAAAACCAAAAGTCAGGGGTTGGACTGTGCACTTGGATTTCTCCAGTTGCCCACTTGGCCCTCTTTCAAGTGTACTATACTACCTCTCATTCTTGCCCTAAAACTGTTTTAGTAAACTTTCACTTCTGCTCTAAAATTTGCTTTGGTCTCTCACTCTGCCTTATGACCCTGACAAATTGTTTCCTCTAAGGAGGCAGAATCTAGTTGCTGCAGACCCATATGGATTCACCACTGCTAACAGTAATAGTTAAGATGCCTTATGTAAAATTACGTAAGAGTAGTTAATAATATGAACTATATTGTAGTGCTGATGAGGAGCCCAATCTTTAGGTGGGCAAAGGCTCGGGAGATTAACCCATGTTTCCAATTAGGAATATTTAGACCACCATCACCTATACACAAAAGCAGCAATTTCTGAAAGTGTCTATGTGTTAAAAATGGATACTCATGGAAAATATTGCCTCTGCACAATTACAGCAATTGATTTGTATTACTCTGAGTCTAGATTTATGTATCAAAGTTCTAACACCTATTGGGAACTTGGCACGGCTTTGCCTTAGTGTTGCAGGATGAGAGTCAAAGACTTCTTTTTTCTTGAGTTCTGTTGCTGGTGATGCGTCATAATCAAATTTTCCCCCTAATCCTAAAGCCCAACACTTGACTCAAAGTTTCTTCTTCTGTGGATATTTTGCTCATTTAAAGAGGTAACATATGCTTGTGCCATCTACAACGTGCCAGCTCCACCTGACTTTTAGAAGTCAACACAAAAGCACTTCTTTTTTTTTTTAAAACATCCTCCACAGTTTTTGGTTGATCACATACTTTGCAGATTTAACGTATCATTTGTGCAACATCTTAAGAGGTCCTGCTTTGTTAGTTTTTATTCATGACTTGACATAGCTGAAAGATTTCTCCATGTACTTAGCCATCACAATCTCTTCCCCCAACCCTTTGCAGGAAAAAATGAAACAACCTGAAGGATAGCTACAATTGTGGTTCTCTTTTTGTGTAACTCAAGAAGATTTGTCCACACTGATAGGGCACAATTTGAAAAAGGGTGGGTGGAACAACGGGCCATAATAGTCAAAACCAAACTATTTTCAAGTGATTTTTTTGTTTATGCAAATTTTCATTTATTATATTTGCTTTCTATGCATAGATTCTTTTATATTCAATATTCATGCTTTTAAACATTTAGGTAGTTTATTGTTTATATTTTAATGGAGATTGAAGGAGTCAAGTTCACCCTATACAGTAGTCGTTATTCTAAGATACACAATTCTTATTCCTCATGAGGCTGAGGCTAAAATTATTAACCTTCTTTTTTGATTTCAGGCTTTCTAAGTATGCAACTGATATTATATCTGTAAAATAAGCAAATAATATTACCTACTTATATGGACGACGTGAAAATAAAATATGATGCATATAAAATGCCTAATATGGTGCCTTGTACATAGTAAACATTCAGTGAATATTAGCTATGGTAATATTAATAGGAACGATAATCTCCTTTTCAGTAAGAAGAGGATTGAGGTGATTAATTGTCACTAAGAAAATCTGTATATGACTAAAAAAGTAAAAATCAATTTCTAGAAAATACTTTTTTTTTTTTTTTTTTTTTTTTGAGGCGGAGTCTCGCTCTGTCGCCCGGACTGAGAGTGCAGTGGCCAGATCTCAGCTCACTGCAAACTCCGCCTCCTGGGTTTACGCCATTCTCCTGCCTCAGCCTCCCGAGTAGCTGGGACCACAGGCGCCCGCCACCTCGCCCGGCTAGTTTTTGTATTTTTAGTAGAGACGGGGTTTCACCGTGTTAGCCAGGATGGTCTCGATCTCCTGACCTCGTGATCCGCCCGTCTCGGCCTCCCAAAGTGCTGGGATTACAGGCTTGAGCCACCGCGCCCGGCCGAAAATACTTTTAATACTGCTGATTTTCTCTATAATTTTAAATGCTGTTTCAAAATTTATCTGTGAAAAATCCATACCTCTTTTGACACAGGATTTAAGAGGATTGTAATAAAACAAAGAAACATTTTATATACAATAGAAATAGAAAAGAAAATAATATACGCAAGGTGATTTACATGATTTTGCTCTGTTGAATTTCAGATTGGCCTCAGAACTTGGCACAACTAGGATAAGAGGACCATTTAGTTCTGACCTCACATCCATGAAAAGGCCTTGAAGTTAGACTTTTAGTATTATCTATTAGTAAGTTATATAAAAAGCCCCACAAATATCCTAACAAGCTCACATCTCCATCATAGAACTTTGGTCCTACGTCTTTTTTTCTGAACATGCCTTCAGTGTTCTAATTATTTAATTAATTTTTGTAAATCCTGCAATTATGTTGGAATAGGGTATTTAAATTTATTGTATTTGTGCATGTGTGCCAAAGGCAAATCATTAATTTGCTAAATATAAGCATTTTGGAACTCTGTTTTGTAAGTCATTTTTGTAACTCTGTTTTGTCTTTCTTCTTCTTCTTCTTCTTTTTTAAAAATTTGAATATACATGGTGTCTCCAAAAGTATTTTGACCCTCAGGAGTGACTAGCAAGGAATATCAACTTAACAGAGATCTTTAGACGGCATGAGTGGAGTATAGAAAATGGAGGGGAACAAGACCGGGCGCGGTGACTCCTGCCTGTATTCCCACCACTTTGGGAGGCCGAGACGGGTGGATCACAAGATCAGGAGATCAAAACCATCCTGGCTAACATGGTGAAACCCTATCTTTACTAAAAATACAAAAAATTAGCCTGGCGTGGTGGTGAGTGCCTGTAATCCTAGCTACTCGGGAGGCTGAGGCAGGAGTAGTGCTTGAACCCTGGAGGCGGAGGTTGCAGTGAGCCAAGATCACGCCATTGCACTCCAGCCTGGGTGACAGAGAAAGATTCCGTCTCAAAAAAAAAAAAAAAAAAAAAAAAAAGAAACATGGGAAATTCGAATTTGGGACAGCCTTGAAGGCCCATTGACAATTGCTTCAGAAACAAAGATTGTTCATTGTTGTCTGGATAAAGTTAGAGTCAGAAATTTTCCTTTAGAACATAGTAGTAAATATTACATTCTTTACCTAAAATTATTGAAGATCCTCTTTTGAAGTTTAAAGTCATTCATCTAAAAAGTTAACCTTCTGTTGCAATGTGCCTAGTAGAGATATACTGCTAAGAGACAAATGCAAAAGAGAAGAATATAAAAAAATCAGTGATGGATTTGCAACTGAGACATTTGAATAACTTGAGTTATTTCTCTTCACAACATATACAAAAAGCCTATTACATGCCTTGAGTACAAAGGGATAGCATGCATAAATAGCTGCAAAATTTATGTTAATTTTAGAATATGTAAATTACCTTTATTAATAGGTCACACTGAATGTGAAATGTGTTCTCAACCACTGCAGACCTTTAATAAAATAAGAGCAACAGGAAATCTATCTTCTCTGTGATGGACATAAAATACAAATTAAAAATCAAACAGAGTAGGGGGAATAGAAAGTTGTTAGCTGTTGAAAATGAATATATTTATTCAAATATATTTGTCCTATAGCACTGATAAGTTTTGTATATGCATCAAAGAACAGAAAGTATTTTTATTATTTTTGCTTTGGGTTAATGTAGTCATATGCAGGGCTTGACCAAATAAATGTATTCCAAGAAATTACATTCAAATTTGAATCCAATAGATTGATATGAGGTTATAAAAAAGAGATATTACTTGTAACTTGCATTGTCTTGTTATTACATTGTTGTCCTAATCTAATGTGTGTTCATTTTGTAATCCAAAAGAACACTCTAATTTATAAATCTTTAATCTTAAAAGGGACTTATTGCAAGAACTATTTTAGTTTTAAATTTTTCATATGTATTATGCATATATACACATATGTAAATTTCATATGTAAATACACACATATATGTAATTGTGTTCACCATTAAAATATGGACCAGTTGGCATATTTCTATTTAAACCAAGGTGACATGTACCAGTTAAATGTGTCTGGTATTTATAAAATGTGATGCAGAAACATATCCTAAAATACTGGGTCTTTTATTGGAGAAACCTAAAAGTGGACATATCAGTCAAAATTAAAGTCAACTCTATGGGCCCCTGATTTATGGGGAAGAAAACTTCAGATAGCTAGATCTTTTCTGTGTTTTGCTTTTATTTCCCAGGATATGCTTATATTGTTCTTTATCATTTAGTGTTCCAATATTTAATGATGTAATGATACCTTCTACTGTAGACTCTATGTAGTCTTGGTGTTAGCCTGATGCTAGATAATAGAAATGTGATAGCCCTGACACCAAAAAATCAGAAGAATGTCAATCTGTCTGAGAAGTATTATAGACCTAATGGGCACATGCCCTAGGTCACAAGATGACTATCCAAGAAGATACGGTCACTGGAAGAGAATATCAAGGAAAACATCTCCAGTTAGTCTGGCATTTGTATTCATAGGTTCACTGCTTCTAACTATTGTGATGGCACCCTTACTGCTTATTATATGGTCTGGCAATATTAAGGTGAAGTGAGATGGTTGAGCGGGAAACAGATTATGCAATGAGAATTCGGCTTTTTTGCAAACCATGGAAAAGTTGACCTTATTTCCATCATCTGTAACTCCAGACAGGTCATAGTTTTCCATGTAAATAATAGTAACAATGAATATTTCTGTTTTAAAAATTAATGTATTATTTAAAATTATATTAATTTTAAAATTGATAAATAAAATTGTATATATTTATCATATAAAACAAGAAGTTTGGAAATATGTATACACTGTGGAATGGCTAAATAGAACTAATTAATGTATGTACTGCCTCACATACTTATCAATTTTTTGTGGTAGGAATACTTAAAATCTACTTTCTTAGTGAACTTTTTCAAGAATACAATACATTGTTATTAACAATAGGCAGTATGTTGTATAATAGATCTCTTAAACTTATTCCTCCTGTCTGTCTGAAATTTTGTACTCTTTGACCAACATTTCCCCAATCCCTACCTCCCAATCCCTGGTAAGCACAATTCTGCTCTCTGCTTCTGAGTTCAGCTTCTTTAGATTTTTTAAAGAGTCAATAAAAATGTGCAAAATTTAGTATAGTTTCATGGCAATTGTCACTAAATCAATTGCTTCATTTTTTACCATCATTCCTGTCTTTCATCTTCACAGGTGGACATGCTTAATGCACTTGGCTTCGCTTAGTGCCAATTTTATCTCTGTGTGCCTGAATCATTGGATTTCTTTGCTGCATGGCAATTTTATGCTTCATTCTTCAAGTGGTTTATACATTGACATTCATGAGTCTTAGTTACTGGGTTTCCATAATCTATTTCAAGATATTAGGTTACTGAACATCAATCTATTTGGTCTATATCAATTTTCAGATATTTGGATAGTCATATTTCTTTTTCTTTCATTCCTGATCTAGATTTCTGATACTTGACCAACTGACATGATTTCCAAGTTGCAAATCAGCTTTCTGTGCTCCTGACCTCAGAATAATAGAGCCTTGTACATTCCAGCAATCATTCACAGCATGACTTGGGTTTGCCTAGACCTAAAGATTTAGTCATTGTAATCTGGGCAGTAGCATTGTTGCCTGAATCTGATCATGACAGGAGTCCAAGATGTCCAAGGCCTTGTACTTAGAACCAACAGCTTCAGTGACAGGAAATCATGTTTGTAGAGAGAGAAGTCCATTTTGACAGTGAATTTTAGATGGTAGACATCTTTATTTTCTTCATCTGCTTTGCCTTAGATACAATCTTTTCTCTGATTTCCTCATTATTATAAAAAATGATATTTCCTTTCTATTTCTTCCCAGTACTTTGTTTACTACCAAGAAGGTACTTCCTTTCCACTTTCTTTCTACTCAAAAGTTTGAATATAAAGAATATATATTTTTGAGTTAAACTACAATATTAATATTTAATGGATCAATATTAACATTCAATGATCAAATGTTACAATATGACCTTGTAACATTTAGGACTGTATTTAATGACAAAAATAACAAGACCCAATTCAAGTAATTAGAACAATACAGAGGAATTGTTGGCTCCTTAGGTTAGACATTCTGAGGTAGGATTGTGCCTTAATTATCTAGTGCTATGTAAAAAATTATCCCCAAACTTAGCAGCTTAAGGTAATACACTTTTATTGCTTTGTAGTTTCTGTGAGTCAATAATTAAAAAATGGCTTTGCTTGATGGTTCTAGGTCAGGATTTCCCATAAGCTTGCAGTCAAGTTGTTGGCCAGCACTGTAGTTATCTGAACACTTGCTTGGGGTTGGTGAATCTCCTTCCAAGATTACTCACTTACATTGTAGGTGGCAGAGACCTCAGTTCCTCTCTGCTCTTAGTAGGAGGCTCAGTTCCATGGCATGTGGACCTCTCAGGGCTGCTTGAGTGTCCTTTATAGCAATGCAGCTGATTTCCCCTAGAATATGCGATGAGAGAGAGAGAGAGAAGGACTTTGCAAAGCCCTTTATGGTCTAGTTTTAGAAGTTAGATACTGTCACTTTTGCCACACTGTGTTTGTTAGAAGTGAGTCATTAGGTGGAGTCCAAGAGAAGAAAATTAAGCTCTATCTATTAAAGAAGTAAAAAAAAAAAAATTGTAGACATACTTTAAATTCTGCACAGATTGTCTTCAGGAATGTTTTGATTCAGCATGTCTACAGTGTCATCTCAGACCAGTTTTGACCTTTGGGGTCTGATATGCAGGATGAGCATCATCCAAAGGACTGGTTCTCCACGTGGTAGCAAAATTGTTTCCACAATTCTAACCTTCCAAGGTAAGAGAATGTGTTGGTAGTTTTCTGAGAAGAGCAAGACACCCTCCTTTGGAAAGATTAGTAGCATACCACCCCTCATTTCTTTTTTTTTTTTTTTGAGACGGAGTCTCGCTCTGTCGCCCAGGCTGGAGTGCAGTGGCCGGATCTCAGCTCACTGCCAGCTCCGCCTCCCGGGTTTACACCATTCTCCTGCCTCAGCCTCCCGAGTAGCTGGGATTACAGGCACCCGCCACCTCGCCCGGCTAGTTTTTTTGTATTTTTTTAGTAGAGACGGGGTTTCACCGTGTTCGCCAGGATGGTCTCGATCTCCTGACCTCGTGATCCTCCCGTCTCGGCCTCCCAAAGTGCTGGGATTACAGGCTTGAGCCACCGCGCCCGGCCAACCCCTCATTTCTTATTTGATTTAACTTTTCAGCTTTTATGAATTAACTTTTATAAATGAACTTTGCGGGAACAAGGCATTTTGATCATTGTCTTTGGGCTGGGTCATCTGTATCAATCAATATGGCAGAGGAAATGGGATATCTTGATTAGATGAGAAAATCTGTGTTCTGACCTGAAACTGAGGTGGGGTAATAACTATGTTCCCCTTCTGTATCCCTACCCAAATTATATGGTTGCTCAACTATGGGGAAACAGTTTAATATACATTGGTGAGGCAGAAAATTAAGGATCTCTACCTATGCCACAAAGACATCAGATTCTGTGTTGGCAAAAGTAGACTGAATCTTTATTAAATGTATTAATATAAGTAAAGGAAACAGAAAACTAAAAAAGCAAAACACATGTAGCAAATTTACCAAGGTAAACTAACAATTGCATTTATGTTTTAATCATACATTAACAATTTGGAATTCTCATTTATATTTCAGGTTTATGAACTGAATCAGTTAGCATAAGTCTACGTGGTTTTATATTCTCTTGTTGTACTGTCAAAATCTGAGCCCCCCAAAAGGCAAAACCTGGCCTGTGATAAATTTAGCTATAAAATATTATGCTTATTAATACTACTTCTGTAATAATTAGACATGAATTTTTCTCTTTAAAATTTTTTTTGACTTTTATTTTCAGGAGTACATGTGTGGGTTTGTTATATAGGCAAACTTGTGTCATGGGCATTTAGTGTAGAAAGTATTTCATCAGCCAGGTACCAAGCACAGTACTAATGGGTATTTGTTTTGATCCTCTCCCTTCTTCTACCCTCTACCTTTGAGTAGGTCCCAGCATTTGTTGTTCCCCTCTTTGTGTCTATGTGTTCTCATTATTTAACTCTCACTTATAAATGAGAATATGCAGCATTTGGTTTTCTGTTCTTGTGTTCTGTTTCTCTTCGCTTAGGATAATGAGCTCCAGCTGCATCCATTTGTCTACAAAGGACATGATCTCACTTTTTTTAAAGGCTGCATAGTATTCTATCGTGTATATGTTCCACATTTTCTTTTTTTTTATAAGTAACTTTTTATTGAAGTGAGCATATACACAGAAAAGTACACAAATTATAAATATACATCTTGATGGATTTTCACAAAATATATTGGGTAACCAAAACTGTTATTTTCTCATTTTATTACTGCTTTTCTATTCACTATGTAATCTCGGATAAATCATCTCTCTGCACCTTTGAAATAGGCATGACAATACCTGCCTTAAAGGTGTACCTAGAAGACTAAATGAAACAATGTGTACAAAGCATCTAGCACACAGTAAGTAAAGGTTAGTATCCTTCCTACTACCCCCACACCAGGGAACAGGTCCTGGCCACATCCTCAACAGCTCCTCCTCTCCTTCAACCCAGTATCATCAAGAGCCTGGAATGCCTTGTTCCCCAGACTGCTTTCATGACGAACCTCTCCATTATAAAATAAGTTCTTAATACTGTTTGAGAGGAATACAATCACATCGAGGACTCTAATTTAGAACCACAGAGTATTAACTCTTAAAAGATAAAGAGGCTTATCTCCATTAAGAAAAGTGGTTGTTCAAATGATTCACAAGTTTAATTCTGCTACTTGCTAAGCATTATTAAAAATATAATGAAATGCAAAGCTCCCTGAGTTTTCACCAGGGCACCCACACATGCCAGGTGCAGTCTCACTCAGCAGCTCAACGTGTGCTATACCCTCTAGCATAAAACTCTATTTTTATTCAGAAACCCCAAATCAAGGATTGTGGATAGCACTGACTGAAATGGAATTCATCTTTTGCCATTGCTACTAAAGCTATGTAGGTGCTGAATGTGGTCTCCAGGGGTGCAAATGAAACTCAGCAACACCCAACTCTTCGACAGGTCTATCTACACTGTGAGGTCTCAACCATCGCTCAGGGACTGCTCTATCAAAACAAAATTTAGTAGTGCGGTAAGCACACTGCCAAATGCTAATGGTCACAAAAGAAAATGGTGCAAAAATAATTTTGTTAAAAAACAGCTACCATGAATCTATATGCCAGGCTCTCTGTTATGTAAGCTCTTTACACATATGATCCTATCTTCCCCTCATAACAGGTCTTCGTGGTGGTTTCATTATCACCATTTTGCAGATGAGGAAACTGAGACTTTGAAAGATTAAGTAACCTATCCAAGATCACAAAGTGGAAAGATAAATAGAGATTCAAATCTGGGTCAAAGGAGAGATAGCTTAAATGTAATCCTAGGTCTGTTTGACTCAGAGGCCTTGGTCTCTAAAAACTACATAGTACCAGAAAAGTTCCACTTTGTCCCACTGATTCCAATCAAACACCAATCTTTTAAACTAATCGATTTTAAACTAATCAATCCTTATAGGGGGGAGGGGAACAACTTGATATTGTAAGGATAAGAAAAAAATTATTAAACCAAAAGCCTTCCTGATGAAAATTTTGTTGCTAGAATTTTCCAGTTGTTTTGTTTTAATTAGCAGGTAATTAATAATGTGATAAACAACATGAAGACAGAGAAATGTTATTGAAATGGTTGTTGTCTATAATAATTTTCTCCACTTCTTTGAATGCTTTTAATTTTAAAATTGAAACAGAGGCATCTTAGTGTAACTCCCTCTCAATTTGAAGCCAAGAAACTGTGGAAATTTCATATGGAAATTTAAATAATCCCTTTATCTCCAAAGCCAATTATTTCTCTTTCCTAGTTGAAACCAGCCCACCCCATTTGACTTCCAGCCATGAGCTTGGAGGTTCGTTGGAAAGCTGTAATGAGCTGAGGCTGCCAGCATGTCAGGTTCCATTATGTGTATGTGACCACTGATCAGGGTGATGAAACAGGGATTAGTTCATCCCTATCACTATAAATAAATGTGATTTTATGACAGCACTGGAGCTTTCATCATTTATTTAAAAGGAAAAAAAAAGATGTAAAGGTGGCTATATAATCCTTATCATAAAAATCTGCTTGCTCCCTGAGATCAGCAGTTGATTTTAATTTTATATTACCTACATTGTTGTGAGATAAAAATCCTTATTAATGTAAACATCACTCCAAGGAGAACCACGCTTCATGCTTCACCTCATCATATTTTAGAAGTACATAACATAAATGGTTTTCTCCAACTAAACCTAATTCACTCAGAGTTGAAAAAAATACACAGAAAATTAAAAGTTTGAGAAACTATAGAATATTGATGTATTTAAAATTCAAATGAATCAATTATTCAAGTATCTGGAGACTATCTGGAAATTAGATGTAATGTGATACTCCAAGAACATCTGGAATAGATCTTTCTCTCTCTCTGTTTCTCTCCCTCTCTCTCTCTCATATACACACATACACACACACACAGAGAGAGAGAGAGAGAGAGAGAGAGAGAGACAGAGAGAGAGAGAGAGGCTTTGACCAGCTGTCCTTGAGGTTTGTGAATATTATGGGTTTGAGAGTTTAAATCAATTGGTTTATGCATTTTTCAGCCCCAAGTTCCTACAAAATAGGAAACGTTATATTTGCAGAACGCAGGTCAGAGCACTAGCTGTTTCTTCCCAGAACCTTCGACCTGTACAACGTGACTAAGAAGTATTTGGGAAGAGAGTTTACAAAGGGTTTCCTGTTTGTCTTCATTTATTAGACTCTTCTCTTCTTTCCCAACACACATATACTATATAAAACATCATGAATGCCATATAATGTGCACCTTCTGATTTGCCAAAATATTTTTATATTTGTTGTTCATCTGAGGTCATTTCTTAATATATCTAGATATTGTTTCCAAAGATGTGGAATCATTTCTCTCCCTCAGAGATCATTATTTTCCATAATGCCCCAGTACATTGAGGAAGTGGATTCCAGCTTGCTGTAGCAATGTTGGCCATCCCCACTATGAACTATCTTAACCCATAGGGAAATCAAAATCTCAAGTATCTGCTGTCTTACTTATTAAGTCTGAACCTAAAAGCCAGTCCCAAAAATGTCTCTGAAATTTTGCTGGCCATTTGGAAGTCAATTTTTATCTCCTCCCACAGTACTCCTCTTGAAAATGTTGCACTGACAAAAGGAACAGGCTGCTTATCTTGGTCCCTCAGTAAAGAGCTGCTGCCCAACTGTCAAAGAATGGGTTCCTATTCTACTCCCAAAGAAGTTACAGAGATGGGGCTGGAGTCAATGGTGTTAGATGTGTTCCAGGCTTAGCAAGTCACCAGTAGGCATTCCCTTCTGGGTCACACACTGCTGTCCTCTCTGAATTTTGTTAAGATTTGTCTTGTGACCTAAGAAGTGATCAATCCTAGAGAATGTTTCATGTGTACTTGAGAAGAAGGTATATTCTACTGCTGTTGGATGGAGTATTCTGTATATGTCTGTTAGGTCCATTTGGTCGAAAATGTAATTTAAGTCCAATACTTACTGATTTTCTGTTCAGATCATTTAAACAAAAAATCAATAAATATTGGACTTGAATTACACTTTTACACCTATGTGTAAATGTGTGAATATTGGACTTGAATCACATTATTATATCTATGTATTTAGGTGTTCTGATGTTGGGTGCATATATATTTGCAATTGTTATGCCTCTTGATGAATTAACCTCTGTATCCTTATGTAATGACCTTCTCTGCCTCTTTTTGTAGTTTTTGACTTAAAGTCTATTTTTGTCTGATATAAGTGTAGCTACCCCTGATCTCTTTCCTCTGAACTTTTTTTACCCTTTCCCAAGAGAGAAAGGCAACTCCATAAATACTCTTGCAGCTGCAATACACTGAAGTGGGAAAGGCAAAAGGTTCAGAGGCAGTGAAACCATGAAGTTTATCTTCTTTGACATGCTCTACACCAAACCCATAGCTTCTACACCCAAACCAGTTTCCCTTCCAAAGGCCTGTATTCAACAATGGCAGTTACAATTATCTGAATTGCTTGATTTCTCCTGATCTTTTCCCCATCTATCTAATAGGTTACTGCTCTGTCTCTTTATCTTTGGCAGGTCTCTCCTTCCTTTCTATTTCTATCACAACTAGCCTAGTTGAAGTACTTCAGCTCACAGCTAGATTACTGAAATGGACTGGATCAATCAGGGTCCAATGAGGGAAATAGGAACCACTCCAACATTCTAAAGAGAGGGAATGTAATACAGTGAATTGGATGGACCATTGCTAAAGAGCTAAGAAGCCAAGAGAGAATAAAGAGGCAACCCAGAGACTAACAACTGCAGGTAGCTACTAAAACTCCTTGGCTGGAGGGACAGAAGGAGAGGGCGGTATTACCAGCACCAAAGGGCCAGAGTCATGGAAAATGTTGGAACCACAGTGGGCCTGTCTTACACAAGCTGGAGCCATAAAGCAAACACAGCAGCTGTGCTTGCCTGCCTGTCTCCTGCCAGTGCCTCCCATTGGCTAAACCCAGCTAGGAAAGAGCTAGGAAATCAGCCTGTAGGGGTTGAACCCTCAGCCATGCAGATAATGGAGTGGGAGCAAAGGAATAGATCTGACAGCAAAAAGGCCAATGATTACCTCATAAGATATATTCACTCTTACATGTAGCTCTCACTATAGATCACTGACTTCCCATTTTATATAACAAAATATAGCCTCAAGAGGATAAGTACCAAACCTAGGGTCAAAGTACCAAACCTAGGGTTCTATCCTGCAGCCCAGGCTAGAACTTGAAGATCTCTCAGATCTGAAATCCCACTTTTTCCCAAGTCTCCACTGCCTTCTCTTGTCAGCTGCTCTTCAGCTACAACATTTATACCATCATGGGCTATAGCATGTGATTACTTCTAATTAATAAGCAGCAACTGTAACTGTAATCTCGAGGCTCCAGTCTTCTTCCAAGATGGGAATGAAGGGGGAGGTACCTCATTTTATTTAGAGGCCTCCAGCACCTTGAGGAGATACTTAACCTAGTCAGTCCCCTCTCCCCTGCCAGGCCAAGGCCCAGAATCAGCAGACCCTGTACTACCTGGAATGAGTGAGTACTTCCCAGGTGGGATTTGAGGAGACACAGAAAAGGCCCCACATTTCAAAATGATATTCCTTATTTTTACTCATTGCTTCATTTCATGAATATTTATCAAAAATTCTATGATCTCCAATAAGGACTATGGGAAACCTGTATTGGTTGGCGCTGAAATAACACTTCCAAAATTTATGTCAATTAGTGTAAGGTAATGGCTTTTCTTTTTTTTTTTTTCCAACCTCTATAGCTATAAAGACAAAACAGAGTGAACTCATACCACCAGAATTTGCACACTGCCAGAGACCACCAAAAAGTCCCATTTTAAGCGACCTCTTGCTTTTTAAAAATGCATAAATTTACATTATATCCCACAAGAGTTTCATTTTCATCTAAAAAATAGTGAGATTTGGGCTGGGCACCATGGCTCATGGCTGTAATCCCAGCACTTTGGGAGGCCAAGGCGGGCGGATCACGATGAGGTCAAGAGATTGAGACCATCCTGGCCAACATGGTGAAACCCTGTCTCTACTAAAAATACAAAAATTAGCTGGGCGTGGTGGCAGGTGCCTGTAGTCCCAGCTACTTGGGAGGCTGAGGCAGGAGAATCGCTTGAACCCAGGAGGCAGAGGTTGCAGTGAGCCGAGATCGTGCCCCTACACTCCAGCCTAGGGACAGAGCAAGACTCTGTCTCAAAAAAAAAAAAAAAAAAAAAGGGAGATTTGCCAAAGAAACTTCCAATCAAAGCAATTTTCCAGGATAAAATGCCATGGTAACATACCTGAATTTGGAAAACCTGGGCATAAAGTTTTGCATCCTGTTAAAAATGTAAATAACCCAGAGAAGGGCTGTTTTTTTAAGATATGATCAGGGGTTTTGTTTGTTTGTTTTTGTTCTTTTTGATATGAATGCAGTTGGAAGATATTACATATTCTTAAAGTGTAAACAAGAATATAAATTTTCAAGTAGAAAATTATTATGTCTAATTTTCTTCTAATACTATAAGAAAGTAGTGACATCTATAAATCATAGACTCATGTTTATCATAACCATTAAAAATATAAAACTGTAATATGCTAGCATTAGGGGAAGCTGGATATAGAGTATACAGGAACTATTTATGCTATCTTTACAAATGTTCTATTAATCTAAAATTGTTGCAAAATACAAAGTTTCTTTCTCAATCCTCTGTATTTTAAAGTCCCCATAGAATCTACGGATTGTTTTCCCTAGATATGGAAAATCCCTGTATTTGTTCCTTTTGTTATCCATTTTTCAGTTCCCTTTCTAATGCGTTTGTTCTCCTTATAATTTTCTTGTATCTCTGACCCTTCAATTTGATTTCATTTTGTGTTCAAGCCAGGAAAACCTACCAATTTGAACTTGAAAGAGACAGACTCACTCAGCATAATTTCATTCTTTACATTGTGGTTGTACCACGTTAAAATGTTTTCCCTTCAAGTTCAGAAAATCAAACACAGCTCACGAAGGTGCTGATTGGATAACAAACTCAATCCAGGATCATAGATGCCTCTGAAGAGATAGTTGCCAGATGTTCTTTTGCATATGGGAGAAGATAAAGAATTAGGAAAGAAGATGCAAAGGAGAGAACAATCATGAATGAAGACAGGGACTTTTTAAGGGAAAAGCTAGAAGGGGAATTTTTAATTCCAAACAATTTCCTGTCTGTCAAACTGGCCAACTGATATATGTAAGTCTTAACTTAAATATCACCACCTAAGCCAAAGGAATGTTGTGAGACATATTTCAAAATATTTGTCTGTCATGTTTAGCATTCAGCTTTGAATTGAAAAAGATCTAGTAAGTGGTGTACTTTTCTTTTTTTTTAAATCAATCTCAAGGTTCCCAAAATGGTATCTTTACTACATCTCCATTTTATATACTCAAATAGATGATATCTTCTTTTTCTTTTCCCTTTTTCCCTTACTCTTCCCCTGCACCTCCCACCCCCGACCCCAGCACCCCATCTCCTGAGACATAAGAGGGATAAATGATCCTCAAGTATCTACATATTAACCATGTACTGGGTATTGAAGAGTTACTTTTACTTTCTTGTTTAAGTCTGTTTTTCTCAAGTCTCTTATTTCTTCCAAATCTCACTTACCACTGTCTACAAATAGTAATAACAGCCATGAAAAAGTAGAGAAAATAAAAAACAGGCCTTGGCAGACAGATGTCCTGAATATTAAGCTGGAGCTATTTCCATGCTCCAGCCAGGCAACTGTGAGCTAGAACCTTTTCTGTGTCAGACTGCACACTACAGGAGGCCAACTTCCAACTCACGAAACCTCACCTCGTTGCCCTCCCCAACCAGTCCGGCCTGCAGAGACCCATACTTGTCTAAGTGCTGGGACATTTATCCTTGCCAACGCCTTTCTCAAAACTTTCATACAAGGTCTTTCAGGACACAGTGGCCCCGTGGGTGATAGATGTGCCCATCAACTCTTCATATTTACCAGTCTTTTAGTTACACACAGACCAGCTTCCTTGGCATCCTCATTCTCTCTTCTCTGCAGAATCTTTCAGCCATCCAATCCATCATTACTGGCACCGGCTCACCCAGTTTCATCATTCAATGGAAATTGTCATCTGTTAAAATTACTGAAGTCAGGGACAGTGTGACTACCACACAGTTGTAAGCTGGAGGTGCCAAGTTGCACTCAAGAGGCATGAAGGATGCTATGATTTACAGCACTTCTAATGAGCTGTGAATTTCTGGACCTATAGGCACCTGCTGCTTTTGCAGCCTCTGCCAGCTCCACCACCACACCCTGGAGTACTGGACAGCACCACCTAACTCCCTTAAGAAAATTTATGGTTAAGCTTTATTGAAAATCTCACTCTGCCATCCACCTTCATTAAAAAACAACACTAACACTCAAAGTCCATTGAGATATGTAAGAAAAGGGGTCCTGCCTTTGCTTTTTCTTCTTTCTCTCTGTGGCTTCTCTCAAAAGGAAAGAGACTCCCAACCAGCTCCATAGTGAAATAAAATCAGGAGGCAATTTTATTTACTTCCTGTCTATATCCCATGCTCTTCTATAAAAGATTTAGAACAAAGGGTCAAAAGGCTACAGGTGCTGTCTATTGTGAGAGAGGATTTATGCTGTTGCATTTTAGTCACTTGATGTTCCTTTCCCTCCAGGAATGTGATTTGTCTTCAGTTACAACTTGGAGCAGAGCAAAACAATCTCAGTGATTCCCAAACCAGGTAGACCTGTGCACACTGCTTGGTCTCCCTATGATTCACTCTGTGAAATGTCTCTAAGCATTAAACACTCAATCTCATAATGTAATGGAATCACAGAAACTAGGCTGACCCAAGTGGTGCCTTAGTTCCCTTATGTTCCACTACCCTCCCACCCTCATCTCCCCTCATCTTTCTTACTACTCAACTAATCCACTCAACTTGAGGCATAAGCCATTCACTTTGCCCAAGTTCTTCTACACAAATCATGCTCATTGCTGAATATGGTCTGAAAGCTTATGCTCTCCAAAATTCATATGTTGAAACTTAGTCCCCAGTGCAGTGGTATGGCGAGGTGGGGCAGCTAGGAGGTGAATATGGTTAGTGCCTGGTTATTTGTTCCTTCCATATCTCATGTTGAAATATGATCTCCAGTGTTGGAGATGGGGCCTAGTGGGAGGTGTCTGGGTCATAGGGATGGATCCCTCATGAATGGCCTGGTGCCCTCCCCATGGTAATGAGTTACATGAGATCTGGTTGTTGAAAAGAGTCTGAGACCTCCCCACTCTCTCTCCTTCTCCTTCTCTGTTGCTCCTTATCTCACCATGTGATGCACCTGCTCTCTCTTTGCCTTCTGCATGACTGGGAGTTTCCAGAGGCCTCACCAGAAGCAGATGCTGGTGTCATGCTTCTTTGTACAGCCTGCAGAACTGTGAGCCAGATCAATCCTCTTTTCTTTATAAATTACCCAGTCTCACGCATTTTTTATAGCAACATAAAACGGACCAATACAGTGCCCTTATAAAAGAGGTCTGAGAGAGCTTGTTTGACCCTTTGGGCCTTGTGAGAACACATAAAAGGTATCGTTGATGAGAAACAGGCCCTTACCAGACACCAAACCTGTTGGTGCCTTGAGCTTGAACTTCCCATCATCTAGAACTGTAAAAAAATAAATCTCTGTGTTGTCTATAAGTTACCCAGCCTAAGGTATTTTTTTTATAGTAGCCCAACAGGACTAGGAAACTCATTCAAATCCCAGAGTCACCATCTTGCTTCTTTATAAAGGCAGCTTCATACTTTACTCAGAACAGAAACTGAGAGAAAATTCAATATTCTCCATAAAGCTTTTCCCAGCTAGTCCAGGCCACCACATTGACCTCTTTTTTTTTTTTTTTTTTTATTTTTTGACTCTATGAAATTTTGTGGTTGGCAATGTGTAACAAAATGGTTCTACTACAGAAGATTTTGAATCTGCCACCACTCACATGGAAGTTATGCAAGGAGTATGCCTACTTCTGATTTTAACCTCCCTGCCCTCTGATAGCTATTTCAATATAGAGCAGAAACACCCCACTCTTTAAAGCTGGAATCTGCTTTATTATAATGCAAGACACTCAAGATACAAAACCAAATGTAAATGACACAAATTACCAATGTATCATCTTGTGTTATTTATGTTCACACATAAGTTCACATCAATTTATAATTGCTTCTAGTGCCCCTTCCAAGATCACCCTTTTCCCCAATATATGTTCAATTGTGTGCCATGTTATTTATTCCAGCTCCATTTAGTCCTTGAAGACAGATTTTCAACATGTTTTAATCCCAAGCCTCCCTACCTAGGTCCTATTAAAATTGTGTTCTTCAGAAACAGTTGTGGTGGCATCTCTATATACTGATCATAGAACTACCTGAAATAACTGTATCTTTTGGCCAGGCATGGTGGCTCATGCCTATAATCTCAGCACTTTGAGAGGCCAAGGTGGGTGGGTCACGAGGTCAAGAGATGGAGACCATTCTGACCAACATGATGAAACCTCATCTCTAGTAAAAATATAAAAATTAGCTGGGCGTGGTGGTGTGCACCTGTAGTCCCGGCTACTCGGGAGGCCAAGGCAGGAGATTCGCTTGAACCTAGGTGGCAGAGGTTGCAGTGAGCCAAGATCGTGCCACTGTACTCCAGCCTGGGGACAGAGCAAGACTCCGTCTTAAAACAAAACACACACAAATAAATGCATCTCTCCTGACTCATACTCAAGCAAGCTTAGTACATCATCCTTTCCGACCCCACAATTTCTAGAAAAGCTCCAGATTCCTCTAGAACCCTGGCTAACCTGGATACAACTATATGGCACAAAGTCGATGTTCCCATTTCTAGATGAAAACATCAAAAAATATCCTACTATATTAGTATGCTAACCGTGCAATTTTGAGAACTTTAGAACTCTGACTCTGACCAGATTACAGTGACTTTCAATTCACATATATTTATGATACAGAATATATGAAGGTTTTGTTTCTTTTGTTTTGGTTTTGTTTTTTAGAGAAAGGGTCTCGCTCTGTTGCCCAGGCTGGAGTGCATGGGTGCAATCACAGCTCACTGTAGCCTTCACTTCTCAAGCTCAGATGATTTTCCCACCTCAGCCTCCCAAATAGCTGGGGCTACAGGCACACACCACTACACCTGGCTAATTTTTTGTACTTTTTGTAGAGACAAGATTTTACCATGTTGCCCAGGCTGGTCTCGAACTCCTGAGCTCAAGTGATCCACCTACCTGGGCCTCCGAAAGTGCTGGGATTACAGGTGTGAGCCACTGGGCCAGGCCAGGGTTTTTTGATACTATCATACAATTTAGTCCTTGATTATAAAGTGATATATCTTCCTCTGTTTTACTTATTTATGTCTTATCTGAAAAATTTTTCAAAGCAAAGGTTTCTTTCTCCTTTAGCATCTTGGTAATTTGATTCCATATTGACATGTTAAACAACAGTATACCATCATGTTTAAGAAATACAGTACTATAAGGGAAAAGTTTAACTAAACTTAGTTGAAAATTTTTTTCAGTGAAGAGCTAGATACTAATATTTTAGGCTTCGCAGTCTAGATAGCTCCTCTTACAATTACTTAACTTTGCCACTGTAGCATGAAAGCAGCTATAAACAATGCATAAAAAAAGATTGTGTCTGTGTTCCAGTAAAACTTTATTTACAAAAACAGATGGCAGGCTATAGTTTGCAACCTCAAACTTAAACTATGAAAACATCAAAAGGGACAAATACTACCCCTCCATCAGTCACCCTTTTAATTCAAACTCAACAAGCAGTTTTTGATTGCTTGTTACATTGAAATGAAAAGTGGTAAGATATATGCAACGAAGATCTCTGTCAAATAAAGTGGTACATGTGTACCCTGTGAGGGCTCACTTCCAACATCCCTGAGGATTTTATTTCAAAAATAATCACAGCTAAACCTAAAGAGGCAATTGTATGCTATTATTGACAATTTTCAGCTGTTTTTGCTTTTCATCTGAGTCCAAAGAAATCAATTTCTAAGTAAATGTCTACTCATTAAAAATTAACATATGAATCTGGCAGAGCCATTGATTTCTGGCAGTTGAAATTCATTACTCTACAATGCATATCCATAAATGTCTTCCTCCTTTCCTCCCATAACTGGTTACCTCTCAAGGGCTTATATTAAATATAAATTAATGCAAAGCAATTATTTCTTTTCATTGTCAATTTGGAAATTCTATAAAACAAGATGAACTGACTCATCAAATATTTCCACAGTTAAGATAATAATGAAAATGCCCTATGTTATAAAATGAGGACAACCTATCTAAATTACAGTCTAACTTTCCATCTAAAATAATGCAGTATGTTTCACATTATCTACATTCCTATGATTCATAACCCTCATAAAAGTACAATATTAAATGAAACTGAATAAACACGGGGAGATTAAATCAAATCTGTCTTGAATAATCAGTTGACTCTAATGGACATGTGAGTTCCATTAGGAAACATAATACCAAAAAAAATACAAATGTTAAGAGAAAAATAACTTGACAACAAAAGGACTTATCACCCCAAATTAATTTTTATATTTTGGGATATAAATAAATGATTCTAATCAAGGTATAAAACTAAAATGTTCTATGCTTAGAGTTAATCCTGAAAAGAATAGGGTATAAATCATAATAAAGTTAAAACATTGTTGATCTTCTACAGAATAGTGACATGGGAGACTTTACTCATTGCAACCACATTTTTCTGAGTAAAAGTTACTAGAGGTCACAGATTAGTCAGCCTTTCTATTTCCCACAGAAATAAGCTATCTGCTAGTTCTTATGTTATATGCTACCTACTTCTAATACCTTTACTTGCTGACCTTACAGTTTTCAGAAAATGAAACTAGAATTAAAAGTTAATTGACCTACTGAGGTAGGAAACAAAGGTTGTTTAATATGATTCCAGTTTAAAAAATAAAATAAAGTGCCCCTTCCCTCACCCAAAATAGGTGAAGAGTGATTATCTCCAGGAAGTTGAGATTAAGAGCAATTTTATTCTCTTTCTCTTTTCTCCATTTTCAAAATTTCTACCATGAAAACGACTCACTTGTAAAAATCAGAAGAAAATTTAAAGTCTTACTAAATTAATCATAATTTACGTTGATTATTTTAAACCCCTATGGTTTATGTGTGGTTTTTACATAATAAAGTTAGTACTACAACATATATATTAAAATTTGTCCCAGCATACAGAAATTGTTTCTGAGTTAATATAAACTTGAGCTTCGCAGGATTCCTCCTGAGTTGAGAGCAAAGTTCTTTATATAGTTCAATTACAGTGTGGAAGTAACACCACTTAAGAAACCATGAAACACACCATCTGCCATATAATTAAAGTAGCATGCTTTTTTAAGGACATTTTAAAAATTGTGTTTCATGGAAATCACTAGGAGAAGCCACTGTGAATGGATGGCAGGTTTCAGTAATACTAAACCCAAGGTTGAGTTCAGCAAGAGGGTAGTTGAATGTGTGGAAGGGGAAAATATTGCCAGAATTGGAACACTGATGGCTTTTTACTTCGTATTTAAGAAGTATCACCAAAGTGAGATAAAACTCATTAAATGCGTACCTTATTTATACTTGGCCTCAATTTTATCTATAAGTAATTAATGCACCAGAATATATTGAAAATATGCTGTGTAATTTTGTAAGGGTGGTAGACTTAGTAAAAGACAGTTTTAAAAAGAGTGAAAACCGGGAGGAAAGAACTTCGTGGAAAGGACTAACACTTAAATGGAAAGAAAGGTACAAATACACAGAGAAAGTAAAAGAAATGTATGACAAATTAGTCTCTCATGAAAAAAAAGAAAAGAGAAGAAGAAGAAGAAGAAGAAGAAGAAGAAGAAGGAGGAGGAGGAGGAGGAGGAGGAGGA
>NW_016804595.1:2153641-2163365 GCF_001698545.2 Rhinopithecus bieti | reverse complement strand
GAAGAAGAAGAAGAAGAAGAAGAAGAAGAAGAAGAAGAAGAAGAGGAAGAAGAAGAAGATCTGTACTTGTAACAAGCTGCTGTGTCCAGGTACTCAGAAGCAATTTTTGTATCTCACCATTTCAAGGTCTGTCTGAGATTTGGACTTACTCTGCTCAAGTCACCATGCCTTTCTCTGCCACCTCTCGCAAACAAACCTGTTCTCTGGACAGTCTGCCTTTGGACTTTAACTTCTTCCTGAGAACACTAGATTTCTCCTCCCTCTCCAGGAACACTGTTCTAGATTCTCTCCCCTTCACAACTCCCTGTGAACCTCCACCTGATGCTGGGTCTCCTCCTCAGCTTCTAGTTCTTTGCTATGGTCCTGCCTGAGAAAGGTACAAAATCACACAGCCTTGCCTTTGACAATCCTTGCCACTTTGATGGCAAGGCTGCGTGATTTTGTAACTGCATGAAGTGGCAAGCTCCCCTTTCACTTCTCCCTACCACCAGCCTAGCTCCTAACACAGGACTTCACCTACCCGGTAGGGACAGCTGTTTACAAGTATATTTGCTTCCACTCATTAGTTTCCAGAGCCTCCTTGTCATCCCTGCCTCCAATATCAAAGAAATATCTGAACTTCCCTGAAACTAAAGTCTTTCTCCAACATTACACACTTCTTTAACTTTCTCTGTGTGTTAATTATACCTTTCTTTCCATTTAAATGTTGGTCCTTTCCATGAAGTTCTTTCCTCCCAGTTTTCACTCTTTTTAAAACCATCTTTTACTAAGCCTACCACCCTTGCAAGAATCAGCCTTTCTCAATTCCCAGCTCCTTCAATGAACGATCTTTCACCGCCACTTTCATCTTCAACTCCCTTCCCTTCCCACTTGCTGCTCAGATCTGGGCAGCCAATATATTCTCTCTTGGAAATCATTGGTGTCCTGTTTTTACCGGATTCACTTTTTTTCAGATTTACCAAATTCTCTCCTCATTCCTCACCTTTCTTGATCTCTCTAGATCACTGGATACTGATGATAACATATTCATCCCTGTACCAACCCCATATTATATCCTTTCTCTGTCTCTATTTATGCAAACGACCTCTTTTCTTCCTCTCAACTCACAACTGGAGGCATCATTTATTGCTTTTCTGTCTCTCCATGCCCCAGGTCATAGGCATTGTATAGATTCACCTCAATTCAAATGCTGTATTTGTGACTATGCACGTAACATTTCCACTTCAATGTTCCATCATCATAATCTCAAACTCAACATACCTTAAGACAGAACTCATCTTTACCATTATCTGCCTATCCCCAAAGCTGTAATGCAGTCCCACTTATCTTCCTGATTAGAAACTTTTAAGTTATCTAGCTTCTTCTATCCTTCACTGAATCTGCACTGAATACTTTTGCTTCTTCTCTGAGATGTCTGCCTTCCTTCCTGTATTCCCCTGGCCACAAGTCTTGCCCAGAACTTCTTCACCTAAGACCTATATTGCTAAAACCACCACCTCAATTCTCATCCCCTTCCAGTTCAGTTGGTGTGCTATTGCAGATTAACCTTTCTAAAATAATGTTAAAACATTGCCAATAACTAAAACTGTAACTCATATTGTTTTACATAAACAGAGGTTGGTTTCTCTCACATAACAGGAAGTCCAGAGGTAGACAGCTGTTGGCCTGGGTTTAGCAGTTCAGCAGTATCAGACACAATACCTCTTTGCCTTTTCCTCATGACAGCAAGGTTGCTGTATATTTACAGACCTTATATCTTCATTCAAGCAAGGAGGAGGGGAAAAGGAGGTGCCAATATTTTATCAAAGAACAAACACATTTCCAGAAATGCCATCAGCAGACTTCAGCTTGAAGTCAGAACAAGATCACAGAGCTGCCCTAGCTCCGAAGGAGACTAAGAAGGCAGAGGATAGAATCATCATGAATGGATTAGACCAATCATGATTCATCACTTGCAGATAGGCACAAAATTAAGGTTCACTTATCAAGGAAGGGGGAATACCCAGCTTTATTTTTTTGTTTCTTTTGCATACCAATTTTTGTCGTCTGGCCTCCTCTTACTGTCCGAAACACATGCCATGCTCAACTCCATGATCAAGCTTGTTACCTTTGCTCTCTTCACCTAGAATATTCTCTCCTCCGCTTACCAGTCCTATTTATGTTTCATGGCTATGTTTATATCCCACCTATTCAATGACACATTCTAGTCCACAATGATTTCTTCCTTGAACACTTCATTCATTCATTTATCCATATTCAGTATTTACTTACAGGAGATTCCTATCGTAAGTACTACACAGTTGAACATTTAATTGTTCTTTGTTTCCTCTGATTTGGTTTTATTTCTCTACAAACACTGTAACCTACATGAAGAGTTGAACCACGCCTCAGATTTCATTTGTATGGCTCAGTTCCTTGCATAGTGCTGAAAACATGATATGAGCTTAGTAAATTACTGACTGAAAAATTCTATAATTACCTAGAAATAACAATGTGTGAATTACTGAGTGTAAAACAAGCAAACAAACAAAAAAACACTGCGGTTGGAACTTAGAAAACAGAACATTACCTACTTATTTCAGTCAAAATATACTCTGTAAGACAAGAAAATAACAACGATTATATTTGTACGTCAGTGGCATAGGTAGGAAACTATAATCCGCTTCTTCTGAGAAAGCTAAAAAGAGCAGCAGAGCTAAGTAAAATTCAAGATTGTCAAACAAAGAAGCAGTTTTCAGACATTTCAAATCTAAGGGTTAGTCTCCTAAGCCATTCCCTGCAATGTTAGGCAGAAAACAGTCAAGTGATTTATTTTAGAGAGATGCTGATCTATATGAGGATTAAGAGATCTCAGCCTAACACTGCTGGCAGCCACAGAGCAGCTTTGGGAGTGTACTAAGAAGATTTCAAACTGGGAGCAACTTATGCAAAAAGACACAATTCCTCCAAACCCCTATTGGCCAGGGCTTTAAACAGTCCTTGTGATTTGCTTGTTGCCCTTTCTTTGGCCTATGTACTGAGTAGATACAATCAGTCCCTCTCTATTCACACAGTCTTCTGTTTCACTTACTTGGGTACATTTATTGTTTCATCTATCAGTTTCTACATGAAACTGTAGCAGAAGACCAAATGAAGGCACACTTCAATCCATGAATCTCAGGCATTTCTTCTTAGCCAACCTAAAATGTATGGGAACATGTTTTCTCCAATTAGAAAATCTGCAACTTCACCACTCAGCTCACAGAGCCTGCAGAATGGAAGGCTTTGTAGTGTGTTCCTCATTCCTCCTGGGGCCAAATGAAGAGAACCTTTCAGAAGTTGGAAGAGAAAGCAATTCCCAGGAAAGCTCATAAGCCTCCTCAGGTCCTCCTCCAGAACTGAAATTCCACCTGCCAAGGAGAAGCAGTTAGGACCCACTGCACCATTGCTGACAGCTGGGTTCCTCTCTGCCTCTCCTCCCCTGTCTCCACCAGAAGAAAGAAGACCTAATGATAGGTCTTGGGGAAAAGCTTTTCAAAAAGCATCCTTTTTCTACCTTCCTTTCTCTCAACACCACATGACAGTCATGATAGTCCTAGGATGGCTGCAACCTCAAAAAAAGCAAAGGCTCCTAAAATGTCTATGGGTATCAAAAATGAATAATCCATGCTGCTCGGCATAAACTATGGGCAGATAGATCACTAGAGTTTAGAATAATGTTTTCCATGTTGAATCTAGAAAAACTACATTGCAGGTCCCAAAACAACCATGCCAACTACTCTTCTTGAGAATGAGAAACTATGTCACTTTGACTATGAACCCTGTTCAATATGAGCTCCTTCCTTAGTCTACTACATCCTGACATGTTTACCCTCCACAAAAATGTACCAAGAAGCTGTCAAAATGAAGCAGACAGGGTTTGTTTTCAAGCATTCATTCAATTTCTACCCTAATATAAGGGCTTTTAGTATTTCAAAAAAGCAACATTGCACTGAGTGGAAATACCTTTTCATATTCAAATACCAGCTTAATGTGTAGTTTAACAAATTACTATCTTACAGCTCTGTTTCCAGTATTTGTGAAAAAACACAAGATAAAAAATTGACTGAATTCTTTTTTCCTTTTCTTTTAACCTTTAATGAAAGGATCAAGGCAGTATTTTCCCTTTTTGTTCTGTTTGTATATAACAAAAGCATTTCTTTGCTTCACTGCTTTTATAAACTACAGATCTCTGTACAAACACAGTCTTTTTTGTTGTTTATTTTTTATTATATTTTAAGTTCTAGGGTACATGTGCCCAACGTGCAGGTTTGTTACGTATGTATACATGAAAACACAGTCTTAATTAAACCTGAGAAGTGATTGTTGTATTCTACATTTCAAAAGGAAAAACTGGTCTGCAATAGAATAACTTGTTTTGTTTATGCAGCACATACAAGTACAGATGTTAAAAATTCTTAAATAACAATATACCCTTAACCTTGACTTATAGGCTGCCATGGGACCAAGCCTAAGAGAACATAGATAGAAATCAAATATTATTTATTACACAATATTTTAAGAACTTCTACTACAAAATAATACTGAAAAAATACACTAGTAGTAAACTTTGTTCTCAGTCATGAACCATGTGTATATATATATGGACCACTCCCAGAGAGAAATTAGATTTTTAACTCTAATTTTCTTTAACAAGGCATTAAGCAATCCCACAGACACACAATAAAGTTGAAAAAAAACAAAAGCAGTGTGTCAAGAATGCCAAAGTGTTCTAAAGACAACTGCGCCTGGACTGAGGAAATACGGGCAAAATCTATGTGGAATATTTTAAAACATACCACAAGGGGTGTGCATGTGTGTGTATGTGTGTGTGTGTGTGTGTGTATACACTTTGCTTTGTGAAGTCTTCTCTTTAATTCTCCTCTCTCTCTCTAGAACAAAGGCCCTTTTCTGACTTAGTATACATGTTTTATTTAAATGTAAGGCTTTTGAGTATGGCTCCACTAATTCAAGTTCTCTACTTGAACCCTTTCTTGAATAATGATACATTTCAGTTTCTTTAAAATGCATCAATAACTTAAAAGATGCTTACAAAGTAAGTCGTATTAGAAATTCTCTTTTATATTTTTCTCAAATCTTTCATAGTTGTCCTACCCTCACCTTATTTAATAACACTTTCAGCAATTCTTTTCCAGAGTCTTTCCAAAGCATTTAATTTACTTTTCAAAGAAACAATAACTCTTTATATTTACACTCAAAAGTCATGGGATTATGTAATATTTAATTAAGTTATATAATTGTAATTACAAGTACAAATAGAATAAAACGGTTTTGGAAAAAATCTCAATTGACTCTTTGTAAGCACAGAACTCAACTGATAGAGAGTATTTAAGAGAGGTGCCTATTATCCTCCAGTTCTATAAAGGGAATGCTGAGTGTCAGTTAAGCGGATGTTGAAGGAAGCTTTCCCTATAGTCTCTAAAGCAATGTTTTCTAAAGACTGTCCCAGGAAAAATTAATTTCCAGAGTGTGATGGAAAAAAGGACTTGGAGTCAACTAAGTTTGGGAAATGCAAGGTCGAACAAAACTAAGCAGATTTCCTTTATTGCAGGACATTAACCTCTAAATAGCTAACATGCATTTTTAATTTCCAAGATGGCACTATAGTATGTAATGTTCTCCCAGTGTATTTGATCAAAGACTGTTTTCATGAAGAACTTCATGGGACTGAGATTCCTAGGTACCTCCTGGTGCTTAGATCACCTCCTCCTCTTCCAATTCCATTATGACTTGTGTAATTTACGCATAAAAACTTCAGTATGAACAGTGTGACATTATGTTCACACCAGTTGTTAGTTCAAGTTTTAACTCTGGGGTGGTAGGTTGCCCTAATCAAGACTGTACATTTATCCAGTATTTTATCAGAAAGGCAATACTCCAGAAGCAACCACTATAAGTATTTCTATTATCCTGATTTTTATTAACACCTAAGACTTTGATAATCAGTATAATGTATGCTAGCAATGGATTTTAATTGGTAAAACTAGTGGCTTATTAACATGAAGAAATATGAAGAAATGGACTATCTCAAGTAAAATTAAAGACAACCAAGGGTATGTGGAGTAGCAAAAATATTTTAGAGATATTCCCTCTAGTGTAATGGAGGCTAAGGATCCAGAGAGGCTCTTCCCCGGAGAAAAACCTGAGGTTTTCTTCCTCAGTGTCCCCCTGCTGATTTAAGAAGATTTGGCGTTGCCTGCTGGAGTGATAAAGGTAACAAGATCCCCGCCTCTGGGATATTGCCCTGTCTGCCTTGGAAGAACCTTTATGCAAGGTTGCAGAACTGGGACTTCCTAACAAGTTGTATAACAAGCTGTAAAAAATGTTTTTTACTTTGCTTGCTGTTAAGTATTCATGTAATCAATGGTCTCTGTGTGTAGCAGAATTTTGTTTGGCTTGCTTTCATTATGAACTAGTGGCAAAGTTTTGTGTAGTGCCTAACACTCACTCAGTTCAAACCTCTTTTGATGTATGGACAATGGAGGAAAAAACCACTAAGGGCTACGAATGACCAAATCAGCTTAGGTCAATTCTCAACACCTGTCTTCAAGGCAGAAGATGAAATTATAGGCCCATCTATTCTATGATATACAATGAACCCCAAAAGTCTCACTTGCCCCCAACAGACTCTCATTTATCTGCTTCCCAGGCAGATAGGTCCCTCTAACTTATCCAGATTTTATCAATAGCATGTTTGAAAATGCACTTATGTTAGCTGGCAATGAAAAATGCTTCTAGCAAACTTCTCTAGCATCTCATCTTAATTCAAACTAATAGAAAATTAGCTAAGTGTTTCCTTAGAATGTGTGAAGAATCTAAACAGAGATGAGGTAAGATATTACTTCAGTAGTGGAAAAGCAGTGTTATTTTATGGTCTTAGATATTCACACACATGGTACAATGGGAATGGGAAGCTCAGCTTAAGAACTGATTTGACCAAGGCAATTGTGTGTGAAAAGTTGTGTGCTGAATGGATGAGGAGAAGTCAAACGAACAAATCTAATGTTATTTAAAAAGAGAATTCATTGATGATTCTTGCCTCAAACAACCATTATATGGTAGTTAACAAATGACAATTTTTCAATCAATCATACTATATACATTTTTTTTTTTGAGACAGAGTCTGGCTCTGTTGCCCAGGCTGGAGTACAGTTGGACAATCTTGGCTTGCTGCAACCTCCACCTCCTGGGTTCAAGGGATTCTCCTTGCCTCCGCCTCCTGAGTAGCTGGGACTACCAGTGCACACCACCATGCCTGGCTAATTTTTTGAATTTTTAGTAGAGATGGGGTTTCACCATGTTGGCCAGGCTGCTCTCAAACTCCTGACCTCAGGTGACCTTGCCACCTTGCCCTCCCAAAGTGCTGGGATTACAGGTGTGAGCCACCATATCCAGCCATACCATATATGTTTATTTGTTGGAATTCTATTGTAATGAATAACTAACTTTCCATTTTACATATTTGTTCATCTATTCATTCTTATCAGTATGGACTCATGGATTCTTATTCCATTTGTTACTACCATTTATTTTTATGGTCACATTGTCCTGTATTTGGCTAGCAGGAGCCCCTTCAAGCTGGCTCATGTGTCCTTTTGACATGTCTCCATCATTCTTCCCTCACTCTCTTACTTTCAATTGTAAAAAAAAACACAAACAAACAAAAATCAAAAAACAAAAAACAACACCTGTTTCAGGCTTATCTTGTTCTTTTCCTGCACCAGCAAGGAAGAAGACCTGCTTGATTTTTATTAGTGAATAGTATTTAGAAACCAAGATAATGGTACTAGTTATGCTAATTGCTACTGAATTATCACTGCTTCTTTATCCTCTCAGAGGATAGAGCTAGGCAATTAGACTGATCTACATAGCTATAAAAACCACGAATTCATACAGTTATCTCTAATCTCAATCGAACAGCACACGGGTTCCCTCTACCTTTTCATTCTACCTTTTCATATCTATAATTCCTTTCTTCTTCAACAATGAGAAAACTGACCATCATTATCCCTAATAGATACATTTATTTTCATAGTCTCAGTGTGTCTCCCACAAGATAGTTATTAATTACAGGAGACAAAGAGTAATTTTACAGTGCAGAATATGGTAGATACCACATTAATTAAGTGAACACAAGTAAGGGCAGAAATAGATATCATGATGAGATATGAAAAAAGGACACAACATTCTTTCAGTGGTGTTCTTGCCAAAAACATATAATCTGAATCTAATCATTACACAACATCAGACGAAACCAAAATAACTGGCCTGTACACTTCAAAATGTCAAGGTCATGAAAACAACGAAATACCGAAGATCTGATCTAAGTTAAAAGAGACTTTAAAAATGACAGCACGACACATATGATCCTGGATTGATTTCCTAGACCATAAAAATTGGTTTCTGCCCTTTGTTAGAGATGACATTGATGAGACAATCAGCAGAATCTGAATGAAGTCTATTAACATTAATTTTTAGGTTTTGATAATTGTACTATGTTAGTAATACAAGAGAATGTCCTTGTATTTCAAAATGCGCACTGACGTATAAGTGGACAGGAAGTCTGTAACTTACTTGCAAACATTAAAAACAACAACGTGTGCACCACACACAGACACACACACGAGGCAGGGCAGGGCAGGCAGCGGTTACCTCCCAGGCGATTCAATGTATAACCAGCCAGACAAAGAATTATAAAGAAAAGGGCTGGAAACAGAATCTTAGGAAATAGCCAGCTTGAGGGGGTGGAGACTGGAACCCAGAGAAAGAAAAAGCGGCAGCAATAAATCATGTAAACAGAGAATCAGGAAAGTTAAAGAAAGTTTCCAACAGAAAAGGGGATGGGTGATTTCCAGTGTTACACAAAGGTAAACAAGATGAGGTTGGATAAAGGATTACAGTCAGTAGTCTGGGCTTAAGGGTACGCATTCAACCACATGCGTGTTTTGAATACTTGGATAGTAGGCATTGAGGAAATACAGAGACTCAGATAGTGTTCTCAAGAGGTTTACATTGTACTGATCCCAAGAGAAAATGGTACTGGTAAAATCTGTTGCATTTGAGAACACCCAATATCTCCAAATCTCCATCTTCATGGTACCCTTTCGTGGAGCACTCTTGATGCCAGTAAGTTCTGGGGTTTGCTGTCTGGGTTCCCTCCAGTGAAGGGGCAATTCTTTGGAAAATGTGGTTCTCCCTGCAATAAGGGATGAAAGCCTTTGTGAGAAGAACCTGCATTTACCAAAGAAACTTCATCTGGCCAAGTTTAATTAAGATAAGGCCTCAGAAAAGTGCTAATGCTGCTCTTGATATAAATGCACTGCACAGTCTTCAGTGCTTCTCTGATTGCATTTTACCTTTGCTGTTCAGATTCCAGGTTCGTCTTCATCATTAAAATTATTTATAATACCAGAATCTCTGGGACACATTTAAAGCAGTGTGTAGAGGGAAATTTATAGCACTAAATGCCCACAAGAGAAAGCTGGAAAGATCTAAAATCGACACTCTAACATCACAATTAAAAGAACTAGAGAGGCAAGAGCAAACACATTCAAAAGCTAGCAGAAGGCAAGAAATAACTAAGATCAGAGCAGAACTGAAGGAGATAGAGACACAAAAAACCCTCCAAAAAATCAATGAATCCAGGAGTTGGTTTTTTGAAAAGATCAACAAAATTGACAGACCG
>NW_016804595.1:2139061-2151052 GCF_001698545.2 Rhinopithecus bieti | reverse complement strand
GGAGGGATTGCATTGGGGAGTTATACATGATATAAATGATGAATTGATGGGTGCTGACGAGTTGATGGGTGCAGCACACCAACATGGCATAAGTATACATATGTAACAAACCTGCACATTATGCACATGTACCCTAGAACTTAAAGTATAATAAATAAATAAATAAAAACAAAAGAATCACATTTTACCTGTTCTACAATAAAACACATTACCAACTTCATTTAGAAGCTGAGAGGAAAGATAACCCTGCTCTTTCCATGTTACCTGATGATCCTATTATTATTTGACTTCGTAAAGTTTAGGAAGCTGGGCTAGTGATTCTTGAGCAGCAAATCCCAAGTCCCAGTTCTTAGCAATTAAACAGATGCACCAAAGCAAATTCCCAAATTCCTGATACAGTAATTTGGGTCAGAAGGAGGGGTGGAATAAACATATGCATTTAACTTTGTTTTCCAGACAATAATTAAGATAACAAGTAATATTTTATATTTTACAAAGCTCTTTCTAGTATGTTCTTATTTGATCTTATAACCTTAAGGTAACCTGAATAAGTAAAATTTCAAATCAAAAACCATTTAAGAAAGTGATTTCCATTTCCAGATTCCTTTATCTCTATAAAACAGTCTGTGATATAAGATTCTAGAACACACTAGATTAAGCCCCAAACCAGGAAATCCATCCATAAACTAGATTTAAGAGATGTAATGGCCTAAAATAAAAGTTAATTTATGAAAATTTGGTTCACCTGATGCTTAGCAAATTGTTTAATTTAAAAGTAACAGCAAAGTTATCTGGGTATTTGATTTCTTGCACAATCCTTTTGTCTTCATCAAAGCCAAGGACACAGTCTTATTTTATCTTTCTGAGGCAATCTCTTGTCACTGATGACACACAGAAGCTTTAATTAAAATGGCAATTAGGTATTGGAAGGAGGTTTTTTTTTTTAATTCTCATTTATTTTGAGTCTGCTTTAGAAATGTTAATGTCAGTGTGTTTGCCTAGTGCAGCCGTATCTCAGAGGAAAACGTCCAAATATTTAAAGGCTGACTTCTTTTGACGTTTGGCTTAAAAGAGAAAGAAAGAAAGAAAAGAAACCAATAGGTTTTCACAGTCTGCTAGCACACAGACAGTTTGGTTCTTAGAAAATGATTAGTTTTTTGAGAGACATGTGATTAAACCATCATAGAGACCACAAAGAAATTTTAGTCATTATCTTTTCTTTTTTTCCAAAACAGAGAATCAATATTTTATGTTTATCTAGATATACATGCAGAAATAAGCTTTATTTCTACTGAACTTATTGTGGATTCATTCTACATGCCCAACGAATGAAGGATAACCTAAATCTATATGTACCCATCTTACATGACAATGCTATAAGATTTGTGCTCTCAAATTATTTTTGATGCAATAATTATCATTAGTTTTCTAAATGTCACCCAACATATTTAGAGGCACAAATTTCATAGTAACAAGTAATATTCAGTCATTTGTGACATAAATATTTATTGAGAACCTATGAAATAAAAAACATTCAAAAAGCATCCAATTCAATAGGGGGGTGACAAGACATATATATGAATAACAGTAATATAAAAACAAAAGTGATGTGTAAGAGAGATTAAAAAAAAAAAAAAAAAAGCACTGGCCATTCATGGTGGCTCATACCTGTAACCCCAGCACTGGGGAGGCTGAGATGAGAGAATTGCTTGAGCCCACGAGGTCAAGGCTGCAGTGAGCCCTAATCACACCACTGCATTTCAGCCTGGGTGGCAGAGGGAGACCCTGTCTCAATCCATCAATCAATAGTATTACTGAATGGTCAATTCATACAATTGGTAAATATAAAATCTCACCCCTTCCTTTAATTTTGCTAATCTTTCTATAATTATATAACCACAAAAGTTAGAAAACATTATATATTCTATATGTGTGTGTGTATGTATAAAGAGACAGGGCCTCTTGCTCTGTTGCCCAGGCTGGAGTGCAGTGCTGTGATCATAGCTCATTATAACCTCAAACTCTTGGGTTCAAGCAATCCTCATGCCTCCCAGGTAGCTAGGAGTGCAGGTATGTGCACCCAGCTATTGGCTGTTTTTTCTTTTTTTTTTTTTCTTTTTTTTTTTTTTTGGTAGAGACAAGGTCTCACTATGTTTCCCAGACTGGTGTTGAGCTCTTGTGCTCAGGTGATCCTCCCGTCTCCACCTCACAAAGCACTGGGATTAGAGGTGTAAATCACTATGCCTGGCCAGGAAATATTTATTTAATATTATATTACTAAAGCAACTAAGGCATGATATATGGGATTTTGTTTAAATATGTTTTAGGGCACTTTATTAAGGAACTGATATTTTAATTAAGCTTATCAATTCTGAACCTTTGAATAAAACGTAAAATGAAGCAAAAAAGGAAATCCTTAGCAGACTCCTGTGCCTTACGAACATGGAAAGTCTGTCTTCTAGATTACAACACTCAATAGCTCAGGTGCCTACCATCACCACTCCTCCTGGGTCAAATCAGAAACAGTGGAGTAGAAAACACCTTGGTGAGAATTCCGCCTCTGCAGTGTGTTAACTGTAAACTTGGTTAGGTTGTTCCACTAAGCTCCCTACGCTGCAGTTTTTTTATTAGCAAAGCAGAATAACAATATACTCACCTCATACAGTTGGTAAAGAAACTAACCACATTGATGGCATGTAAAGCATTTACACTGCATCAGTCACATAGTGAGTGCCAGAAAATGATAACTACTGTGATTATCATCATACTATTGCTAGCATGTGGCATCTGTACACACATATTCAACTACCTTGCTGGCCTTCAAAGAGGGGAAGGTTCGTACAAACCCCATTACCATCTTCTTTGCTTCCTAAACATTTTTATCTTCCTTTCCCCAACTGTGGAAAAACTTTTATTTATTAGTTAATCTGGAATCCAAAATTTTGGGGTGACAGAGTGAGGTGACACTATCACCGGGCAGCGTTCCCCACCCCTAGCTTAACAAAAGCAAGCAAGAAAGAGACAGAGATGGAGGCCATTATCCTTAGCAAACTAACACAGGAACAGAAAATCAAATACTGTATGTTCTCACTTATAAGTGGGAGCTAAACGATGAGAACTCATGGACACATATAAGGGAACAACATATACTGTGGCCTACTGGAGGGTGGAGGGTGAAGGGTGGGAGAAGGGAAAAAGTCAGGAAAAATAACTACTTGGTAGTAGGCTTAATACCTGAGTGATGACAGCTGTGCAACAAGCCCCATGGCATGGTTTTACCTGTGTAACAAACCTGCACATGTACCCCTGACTGAACTTAAAATTTAAAAAAATAAAGAAAGGCCCGGCACAGCAGTTCACCTCTGTAATTCCAGCACTTTGGGAGGCTGAAGCAGGTAGTTCATTTGAGGTCAGGTGTTCAAGATCAGCCTAGGCAACACGGTGAAACCCCGTCTCTACTGAAAATACAAAATTAGCTGGGCGTGATGATGCACGCCTGTAACCCCAGCTACTCAGGAAGCTGAAGCAGGAGAATCACTTGAACCCAGGAGACAGAAGTCATAGTGAGCCAAGATCGTGCCACTGCATTCCAGCCTGGGCAACAGAGTGAGACTATCTCAATCAATCAATCAATCAATCAATAAAAAGAGACATGGCTGGAAGAATAATCAGCCACTCCAGCAGTGGCTGCAGAAGGCTCTAAGTCTCCATTTGGTGATGCCAAGCATAGCCATCAGCCCAGACAGTATATCCCGCTTTCATTTGTCTAAAATCCTGCTTTTCTTGCACTCCGGTTGTTCTTCATGAGTATAGTGATAACAACACACAAAAGTGCCTGCCTCAGAAGTAATTTAGATCCCAAAGAGAATGACATCTCATCCTCACAACAGGAAAAATATAATGTCTCACAAGTGAGCTTAAAAAATAGATACTCTCTAGTAGAAAATGTATGTTTGTGCTAATCTAAAAATTACTCTGTAAATAATTCTATTCTCTAAGTTTGATAAAATAAACATAAACCTGAGGTTCAGGTGTTTGACCTATACAGTGTAGTAAACAAAGCAAGCAACTGGACATGCCAAAAGTAATTGCGCTGTAAGAATCATCAAAAAAGCCAGACAGGAAATATCACCCTCCCAAAGACAGAAAGTCTTTAGGAAGATGAACTACTTTTAGTCTCAGCATCAGAGAGTTCTTGAACACCTGCTGAAGATCATGACCACGCTCTGAATAATGAAGTAAATCTCCTTACTCCTCCACTGATATGCTGTGAATATACCAAGTTAAGAAATGTCACTCATGAATTTGTCTTTTTATTTATTCAATTCATCTGAATCCAACTACATTTAATTTCAGAATGTTTGAATAGTATTGTATATTTGTTTGTAATATCTTCTCTTTAAATAGACTTAGTATGTATGTTCCGTAAAATCAGAAAACGGGGTGGTGGCACTGGCAGAGGGAACTCCAAGATGGAATCATTTGTATGAATGGGCCAAAGTCATGTTAGAAACCTCAAAGAAAATAGGTTCATGACATTTCATGAAATAACAACTTTAAACATCAAAAGCTAGAGAACTTGGTGAGAAAGCAGGCAATAAATACCCTTCTCCCCAAATAGGAAAAGGTCAATGTGATGTGATGTATAGAAGGTTTGTGTACAAAAAAATGATCGTGATCTCTCTCTTCCAGTGTCACATTAAGGATAACTACTTTACTCAAGGAGGAAAAATGTCAGGGAAAAGGAATGACTGAAAAGATAAACTGTTTGAAGAGTAAAAGTAATTCTTTCTCTCTGCTAAGTTGAAAGCAGGATAAATCCTCCTATCAGTGTTTTGATTGCAAGGACTCTGAGCAAAGGCAACGCCATCTAATGTACAGTATTTACATACATCCACAGGCCCACATCTGTAGCAAGTGGGAAGGCCAGTGGCAAGCCCAATCCCACTCCTGCTGAATAGCCTAGAAAATGTTTTAGTCTAAAAAAAAAACCCTAATAAGACTAGAAAATTTTTGCATTAGATAATAACAATTGATGTAATATGTGCATTTTTATTTAATTCATTTCATATATATTAGTATAATTTTTTACTTTTAACTTTTGATTTTGAGAACATTGTAAATTTACAGAAAAGTTGTAAAAATGATTGAAAGTTCCTGGCCGCACATGGCAGCTCATGCCTGAAATCCCAACACTTTGGGAGGCTGAGATGGGAGGATTGCTTAAGGCCAGGGATTCCAGACCAGACTGGGCAATGTGGCAAGACCCCATCTCTACAATAAATGAAAAGATAAAAAATTAACCAAGTGTGGTAGTGCATAACTGTAGTTCCAGCTACTCAGGAGGCTGAGTTGGGAACTTGAGCTCATGAGTTTGAAGCTGCAGTGAGCTATGATTCGTGCCACTGTACTCCAGCCTGGGTGACAGAACAAGATCCCCATCTCTCCAAAAAAAAAAAGAAAGAAAAGAAAAAGATTCAAAGTTCCCAATTACCCTTCCCCCAGCTTTCCCTAATGTTTACACTTTATATAACCACACTAAAGTTATCAAAAACTATGATATTAACATAAGTATAGTACTATCAAGTAAACCACAGATATTATTTGAATTATATGAGTTTTCTACTAATATTCTTTTTTCTTCTTTCTAGGATTTTTTTCAACTGACAAATAAAATTGCATATATTTATGGCATACAACATGATGTTTCAAAATTCATATACATTGTGAAATGGCTGAATTGAGTCAATTAATATTTGCATTACCTCATATATTTATCAATTTTTGTCATAAGCCTACTTAAAATCTACTCTATTGGAGATTTTCAAGTATACAATACATTTTTATTAACTATAGTCAACATGTTGTACAATGGGTCTCTTGAACATTTTCCTCCTAACTAAATTTTGTGCCCTTTGAATAGCATCTCCTCAACCCTCCATTCCCCCAGCTCCTAGCCACCACCATTCTACTCTTTGCTTCCATGAGACTTTTCTCAGATTCTGCATACGAGAGAGGACACTTGCCTTTCTGAGTCTGGTTGATCTCACAAAGCATAATTGCCTTCAGGTTCATCCATGTTGTTGCAAATGACATGATTTCCTTTTTTTTAAAGGCTAAATAGTATTCCTTGTGTATATATACCATATTTTCTATATCCATTCATCCACTGATGAACAATTAAGTTGATTCCATATCTTGGCTATTGTCAACAATGCTGCAATGAACATGACAGTGCAGCTATATCTTTTCAACATACTAATTTCCTTTGGATATACACCCAATAGTGGGTTGCTGGATCATATAGTAGTTCTTTGTATAGTTTTTTGAGAAATCTCCATACTATTTTCTATAATGACTTCACTAGCAGTGTGCAAGAATGCTCTTTTCTCCACACCCTTGCCAGCATTTGTTATCTTTGGTATTTTCTATACTAGCCATTCTAGTAGGTGAGTGGTGATATCTCATTCTAGATTCGCATTTCCCTGATGATTAGTGATGTTGACCATTTTTTTATATAGCCTGTTTTAAATGGCCTGCCAGCCATTTGTATGTACTGTTTTGAGAAAGGTCTATTCAGGTCCTTTGCCCAGTTTTTAATCAAGTTATTTATTTTCTTTCTAGTTAATTGAGTTCCTTGTACAAATTGGATATTTTTAAGAGGATTACTAAACCCTTGCCATACTTTTTATTCCTTTAAGTCTTTAAATATGATGATGTTGACAATTTACAATCTAGAAATCTGTCTTCAATCCACGGTAGGCAAGTCACTAACACTGAAGCCTCAGTTTTCTCTCCTGTAACATAGAAATGATAACAACTACTCTGTTCAATTAATTCTCTCTCTCCCTCCAATTAACTCACTAAATCATTCACAATAAGAAACTTAATCATCACATCTAACTTTCCCAAAACATGTTCCATGAAAATGCACTCCATAAAGGAAAAGTCTGTGAAAACCAGCATTTTCTATCCCTGTCTTGAGAAGTTATATGCATATTAGTTATTAAAAGCTCTAAGAAATCTTGCAATAAATAAACTCAGATCTTTCCAAATGTATTTGATTATGGAACTCTTTGTTCCCAATAATACACTTTGTTCCCAAGAGAACACTACGGCAAATACTGCATGAGTTCATGAGACCAATGCATACACCACACCTATCTAAAGGCCTCTTTCAAGGTGGCAGATGCAGTGCCCAGGAATCAGAAAAAATAAATAAATAATTTTGCAAAACTCTTTAATGTCAGTCTTAAAACTAAACCTATAAAGAGACAACAATGGCCCCATCACGAATATGATTAACTACATGTTGTTTTACATTTTGAACAAAATCTTTGGTCCAATGGCTCCAGAGCAAGTCACCTAAACAGTTTATGAATCACTATTTTAAAATTCACAATCTTAAAATTTTAAGATTTTCAGAAAAAGTAAGTCCCAAGTGATTGTTACCACTCTCCAAACACTCTTTGATGTGGGTTCTCCATGTTTACATAGGAGTTTTCCCAGGCTGTCCAGAGTTAGTCCTCCATGGGATCTGGGGCCAGGCTTGTCACACTGCTTTCCTCAAGGTTGTGCCAAAACTAAAAAAATGATATTCAACTCACACAAAAAAATTGATTTCTGTTAGGTATTAGTCTCCAAGAGACATATAACCACCAATGGACAGACATTCAGATAACCTGGTCAGCCACTTGGGAAATATTTATTTAAAGCACGATATGACAACCCATATGTCTATCAATGTGCAACCTAATGAAAAAATATTATGTAGCCACATAATATGGTACTGTGCAGCTATCAAAAGAAATAAAATGATCTTCAGAATGTACTGTTACATGAGAAAACAAGGTCCAGTAGAGTGCATTTAGTATACTACATTTGTGTAGAAAGGGGAAAAGATTTATGAATAGATATATGTATAAATATTCATATTACTTTTTATATATGCATGTGTGTGGGTTTGCTTGTGCTTTTAAAAAGAAATAAGTAAGCTAAAACATACACTAAAAACTAATTTTTGTAATTCATTTGTTAAAAGGTACAGAGAACAGACAGGAATGAATACTCCAAGTGTACCTTGTTTCATTGTTTTGATTTTGGAATCATGTATAAGTTTTAGACAATTAAAAACCAAGGTTAAATAGAAAGGAAAAAACTCAAAACAACTCCTAAGAATAAAAAACAAACTGATAGAAATAAGCCTAATTATACATCAAGTAGACTTTAAAACATCAAATTTCAACCATACATTCCAATGGAAAATATCCTAAGGAAAAAAAGAACCACAGAGAAATCTCGAAAATTCAGTGGTCATGTTGCTTATGCAACTATCATTAGGAATTACATCAAAGTCACTAGGAATAATGGAATTACATTAATTAGGGGAATTAATTCATCAGAAATTCTCATGACGCCACATAAAAGATACTAATGTAAAAAATGTACCACCACTCATTGTAGTAATTCTTTTTTTCTTTCTTCCTTTTTTTTTTTTTTTTTTTTTTTTTTTTTTTTTTTTTTTTTTTTTTGAGACAGATTTCACTCTTGTGCCAAGGCTGGACTACAATGGCACAATCTTGGTTCAGTGCAACCTCTGCCTCCTGGGTTCATGCGATTCTCTTGCCTCAGCCTCCTGAGTAGCAGGGATTACAGGCATGCACCACCACACCTAGCTAATTTTGTATTTTTAGTACAGATGGGGTTTCTCCATATTGGTCAGGCTGGTCTCGAACTCCCGACCTCATGTGATCCACCAGCCTCGGCCTCCCAAAGTGCTGGGATTACAGGCATGAGCCACCACATGTAGTAATTCTTAAACATCAGTTGCTTTAAGATATGAAATGCCACTGTTCATACAAAAATAATTATGTCATTTTTTTCCTTTTTTAAAAGTATTATACTTTAGATTCTGGGATACAATGTGCAGAAAGTGCAGGTTTGTTTCATAGGTATACATGTGCCATGGTGGTTAGCTGCACCCATCAACCCATCATCCACATTAGGTATTTCTTCTAATGTTATCCCTCCCTTTGCCCCCACCACCTGACAGGCCCAGTGTGTGATGTTCCCCTCCATGTGCCCATATGTTCTCATTGTTCAACTCTCACTTATGAGTGAGAATATGCGGTGTTTGGTTTTCTGTTCCTCTATTAGTTTGCTGAGAATGATGGTTTCCAGCTTCATCTATGTCCCTGCGAAGGACATGAACTCATTCTTTTTTATGGCTGCATAGTATTCCATGGTGTATATGTGCCACATTTTCTTTATCCAGAGTAACATTGATGGGCATTTGGGTTAGTTTCAAGTCTTTGCTATTGTGAGCAGTGCTGCCATAAACATACGTGTGCATGTGTCTTTATAGTAGAATGATTTATAATCCTTTGGGTACATACCCAGTAATGGGATTGCTGGGTCAAATGGTATTTCCAGTTCTAGATTCTTGAGAAATCGCCCCACTCTCTTCCACAATGGTTGAACTAATTTACACTCCCACCAACAGTGTAAAAGCATTCCTATTTCTCCACAGGCTCTCCTGCATCTATTGTTTCCTGACTTTTTAAGGACTGCCATTCTAACTGGCATTAGATGGTATCTCATCATGGTTTTGATTTGCATTTCTCTAATGACCAGTGATGATGAGCTTTTTTTCATATGTTTGTTGGTCATATAAATGTCTTCTTTTGAAAAGTGTCTGTTCATATCCTTCACCCACTTTTCGATGGGGTTGTTTTTTTTCTTGTAAATTTGTTTAAATTCCTTGTAGATTCTGGATATTAGCCCTTTGTCAGATGGATAGATTGTGAAAATTTTCTCCCATTCTCTAGGTTACCTATTCACTCTGATAGTTTCTTTTGCTGTGCAAAAGCTCTTTAGTTTAATTACATCCCATTTGTAATTTTGTCTTTTGTTGCAATTGCTTTTGGTGTTTTAGTCATGAAGTCTTTGCCTATGCTTATGTCCTGAATGGTATTGCCTAGGTTTTCTTCTAGGGTTTTTATGGTTTTAGGTCTTACATTTAAATCTGTAATCCATCTTGAGTTAATTTTTGTGTAAGGTGTAAGGAAGAGGTCCAGTTTCAGTTTTCTGCATTTGGCTAGCCAGTTTTCCCAACACTATTCAATAATTAGGGAATCTTTTCCCCATTGTTTGTTTTTGTCAGGTTTATCAAAGATCAGATGGTTGTAGATGTGTGGTGTTATTTCTGAGGTCTCTGTTCTGTTCCATTGGTCTATATTTCTGTTTTAGTACCAGCACCATGCTATTTTGATTACTGTAGCCTTGTAGTATAGTTTGAAGTCAGGTAGCGTGATGCCTCCAGCTTTGTTCTTTTTGCTTAGGATTGCCTTGGCTATGTGGGCTCTTTTTTGGTTCTATATGAAATTTAAAGTAGTTTTTTTCTAATTCTGTGAAGAAAGTAAATGGTAGCTTGATGGGAATGGCATTGAATCTATAAATTACTTTAGGCAGTACGACGATTTTCATGATATTGATTCTTCCTATCCATGAGTATGGAATGTTTTTCTATTTGTTTGTGTTTTTTCTTATTACCTTGAGCAGTGGTTTGTAGTTCTCCTTGAAGAGGTCCTTCACATCCCTTGGAAGTTGTATTCCTAGGTATTTTATTCTCTTTGTAGCAATTGTGAATAGGAGTTTGCTCATGATTTGTCCCTCTGTTTGTCTGTTATTGGTGTGTAGGAATGCTTGTGATTTTTGCATATTGATTTTGTATCCTGAGACTTTGCTGAAGTCGCTTATCAGCTTAAAGAGTTTTGGACTGAGGCAATGGAGTTTTTTAAATATACAATCATGTCATCTGCAAACAGAGATAATCTGACTTCCTCTCTTCCTATTTGAATACGCTTTATTTCTTTCTCTTGCTTAATTGTCCTGGCCAGAACTTAATAGGAGTTGAATAGGAGTGGTGAGAGAGGTCATCCTTGTCTTGTGACAGTTTTCAAAGGGAATGCTTCCAGCTTCTGCCCATTCAGTATGATATAGGCTGTGGGTTTGCCATAAATAGCTCTTATTATTTTGAGATATGTTCCACCAATACCTAGTTTATTAAGTGTTTTTAGCATGAAGGGGTGTTGAATTTTACTGAAGGCCTTTTCTGCATCTATTGAGATAATAATGTTTTTGTCATTGGCTCTGTTTATGTGATAGATTACATTTATGCATTTGTGTATGTTGAACCAGCCGTGCATCCCAGGGATGAAGCCAACTTGATCATGGTGGATAAGCTTTTTGATGTGCTGCTGGATTCGGTTTGCCAGGATTTTATTGAGGATTTTCACATTGATGTTCGTCAGGAACATTGGCCTGAAATTTTCTTTTTTTGTGTGTCTCTGTCCGGTTTTGGTACTAGAATGATGCTGGCCTCATAAAATGAGTTAGGGAGAAGTCCCTCTTTTTCTATTGTTTTGAATAGTTTAAGAAGGAATGGTACCAGCTCCTCTTTGTATCTCTGATAGAATTCAGCTGTGAATCTGTCTGGTCCTGGGCTTTTATTGGTTGGTAGGCTATTAGTTACTACCTCAATGTCAGAACTTGTTATTGGTCTATTCAGGGATTCAACTTCTTCCTGGTTTATTCTTGGGAGGGTGTATGCGTCCAGGAATTTATCCATTTCTTCTAGAATTTCTAGTTTATTTGCATAGAGGTGTTTATAGTATTCTCTGATGGTAGTTTGTATTTCTGTGGGATCGGTGGTGATCTCCCCTTTATCATTTTTTATTGTGTCTATTTGATTCTTTTCTCTTTTCTTCCTTATTACTCTGGCTATCCATTTTGTTAATCTTTTCAAAAAAAAAAACAGCTCCTGGATTCATTGATTTTTTGAAGGGCTTTTCGTGTCTCTATTTCCTTCAGTTCTGCTCTGATCTTAGTTATTTCTTGTCTTCTGCTTTTGAATTTGTTTGCTCTTGCTTCTCTAGTTCTTTTGATTGTGATGTTATTATGTTGATTTTAGATCTTTCCCGCTTTCTTCTG
>NW_016804595.1:2131079-2138613 GCF_001698545.2 Rhinopithecus bieti | reverse complement strand
TTTAGGGCTTCCTTCAGGGTCTCTTGTAAGGCAGGCCTGGTGGTGACAAAATCCCTCAGCATTTGCTTATTTGCAAAGGATTTTATTTCTCCTTCACTTATGAAGCTTAGTTTGGCTGGATATGAAATTCTGGGTTGAAAATTCTTTTCTTTAAGAATGTTGAATATTTGTCCCCACTCTCTTCCGGCTTGCAGGGTTTCTTCTGAGAGATCCGCTGTTAGTTTGATGGGCTTCCCTTTGTGGGTAACTCAATCTTTCTCTCTGGTTACCCTTAACATTTTTTTCCTTCATTTCAACTTTGGTAAATCTGACGACTATGTGTCTTCGGGTTGTTCTTCTCAAGGAGTATCTTTGTAGTGTTTTCTGTATTTCCTGAATTGGAATGTTGGCCTGTCTTGCTCAGTTGGGGAAGTTCTCCTGCATAATATCCTGAAGAGTGTTTTCCAACTTGATTCTATTCTCCTCGTCACTTTCAGGTATACCAATCAAATGTAGGTTTGGTCTTTTCACATAGTCCCATGTTTCTTGGAGGCTTTGTTCCTTCCTTTTCATTCTTTTTTCTCTAATCTTGTCTTCATGCTTTATTTCATTAAGTTGATCTTCAGTCTCTGATATCCTTTCTTCCACTCAATCGATTCAGCTATTGATACTTGTGTATGCTTCATGAAGTTCTTGGGCTGTGTTTTTCAGCTCCATCAGGTCATTTATGTTCTTCTCTAAACTAGATATTCTAGTTAGCAATTTCTCTAATGTTTTATCAAGGTTCTTAGCTTCCTTACATTGGGTTAGAACATGCTCATTTAGCTTGGAGGATTTTGTTATTACCCACCTTCTGAAGCCTACTTCTGTCAATTCATCAAACTCATTCTCCATCCAGTTTTGTTCCCATTCCTGGCAAGGAGTTGTGATCCTGTGGAGGAGAAGAGGTATTCTGATTTTTGGAATTTTCAGCCTTTCTGTGCTGGATTTTCCTCATCTTCATGGATTTATCTACCTTTGGTCTTTGCTGTTGGTGACCTTTGGATGACGTTTTTGCATAGTCATCCATTTTGTTGATGTTGATGCTACTGCTTTTTGTTTGTTAGTTTTCCTTCTAACAGTCAGGCCCCTCTGCTGCAGGTCTGCTAGAGTTTGCTGGGGTCCACTCCAGACCCTGTTTGCCTGGGTATAGCCAGCAGAGGCTGCAGAACAGCAAAGATTGCTGTGTATTCCTTCCTCTGAAAGGGGCACCTGCCAGATGCCAGCTGGAACTCTCCTGTATGAGGTGTCTCTCAACCTCTGTTGGGAGATAACTCCCCGTCAGAAGGCACAAGGGTCAGGGACCCATTCCAGGAGGCAGTCTGTCCCTTAGCAGAGCTCAAGCACTGTGCTAAGAGATCCGCTGCTCTCTTTAGAGCCGGCAGGCAGGAATGTTTAAGTCTGCTGAAGCTGCACCTACAGCCGCCCCTCCCTGTGGGTGCTCTGTCCCAGGGAGATGGGAGTTTTATCTATAATCCCCTGACTGGGGTTGCTGCCTTTCTTTCAGAGATACTCTGCCCAGAGAGGAGGAATCTAGAGAGGCAGTCTGGCTACAGTGGCTTTGTGGCACTGCAGTGGACTCCACCCATTCCGAACTTCCTGGCAGCTTTGTTTACACTGTGAGGGGAAAACCGCCTACTTAAGCCTCAGTAATGGTGGACGTCCCTCCCCCCACCAAGCTAGAGTGTCCCAGGTCAACTTCAGACTGCTGTGCTGGCAGCAAGAATTTCAAGTCAGTGGATCGTAGCTTGCTGGGCTCATGGGGTGGGATCCACCGAGCAAGACCACTTGGCTCCATGGCTTCAGTCCCCTTTCCAGGGGAGTGAACGGTTCTGTTTCACTGGTGTTCCAGGTGCCACTGCGGTATGAAATAAAACTCCTGCAGCTAGCTCGGTGTCTGTCCAAACAGCCGCCCAGTTTTGTGCTTGAAACCCAGGGCCCTTGTGGTGTAGATTCCAAAGGAATCTCCTCGTCTGTGGGTTGCAAAGACTGTGGGAAAAGTATACTATCTGGGCCTGATAGCACTGTCCCTCACAGCTGGGTCCCTCTTGGCTTCCCTTGGCTAATAAGGAGGGAGTTCCCCAACCCCTTGCACTTCCTGGGTGAGGCAATGCCCCATCCTGCTTCTGCTCACCCTCCCTGGGCTGCACCCACTGTCTAACCAATCCCAATGAGATGAACCGGGTGCTTCAGTTGGAAATGCAAAAATCACCCACCTTCTGTATTGGTCTCACTGGGAGCTGCAGACTGGAGCTGTTCCTATTCAGCCATCTTGCCTGGGAGCCAATAATTGTAAGTCTTAAATGGCAAAGATACCATCTCATTTATCTTTGAAATTCCCACACAATCAAGAATAGTATATAGTACATACTTAAATGTTTACTGTTGAACGAATGCCTGACCAGTGTTGCCCAGGGAATACATGTAAACCCGATGAAAAATATTTTTTGAGTTACAGTTTTGCAGAATAAAGTTTAACATTTTGGATAACTATGTTATTCCTAAAGCATTAAGAACATTCTTATGTGTCCCTATTGGCAAAAGCAGAGATTCTCTTAAAACTGAGAAATCAACAAGCCAAATATCATTACAACGTGCTACACAGGTCTGTCCAAATCTTTATGCTATGTTAGAATAATGTCAACAATTCACTTGGAACTCTTAGGGTTACACAAAGATATACAAAGAGAACAATTGTTTTTTTTTTGTCCTTTCATTCATTACATAAGCACTGCGTGCCTGCTATATGGAAGATCTTTCCTAGATTCCTCTTTTATGGTAGGCAACTGCATAGGATGGAACACAACCTCTGCAGATCTAATTGGACAAAGGCATTGCCACCGTTCTTGTTCAGCCAACCTGAGTCTCGTCAGACATTACAATTTAAACCATGCCCTCAGTTCTAAGGCTGAATCCTGTAAGATAATGCTAGACTATCTTAGGAGGAAGCAGGTGTTTAAAACTGGTCAGAATACAAGATCTTGGCCCCATGTCTATTGTTCTTTGTGAAGGTGAATTCCTGTTGTGTTTTTGGAGCATGCTAAATGGGCATCATGTGTGTCATTGTGGTTTTAATCACAATAAAAATACACTGCGCAATTATGGCAATGTACAGGGATTGTCACGTAATATGGTACATATTATTTTCCTGGTCACTATCATGCCTTTAAGAGTTCATTTCATATGGCTCCACCTTCATTCCCCTATAACCACCTCCCCACCAAAATCTGCAGAAGCACAGTGTGAAAAGTACCAGTCTCCATGCCATTCATGGTCTCTAACTTCGAGAAACTTGTTGAAAGGCAGTCCAGAAGTGACAGTATAAGCATTAAGTGCTGACTGGATGCTGAGGACTCTGCACGGCACAAGGAAGGTAGAAAAGCATAAAATGTTTCCTGTCCTCAAGACTCTCATCATGCTCTGGGAGAAATGAGGCTTACAAAGGAAACAACATAAGGATAACCTGATACTAAGCTTTGTAACCTCAAGTTTGTTCAAAGTTGAGCCCTAAGTAATAAGCAAAACAGACTAAGTGCCAACCATGATAGAAGATGCCTTACCTGTGTCAGTCTCATTAATCCTCACACAACCCTCTAAGGGAAGTTTTATTACCCCCATTTTAGAGTGGGGGAAGCTATAGATCAGGAAGTTAAATAATTTGCTCAAGTCACACAGCTAGAAAGAGCCACAGCTGGGATTTGAATACAAAACTATCTATGACCCCAAAATATTTCCACTAGGCTGCAGCCACCGTGCTTACAGTTCCGTAGAGCATTACAGTTTACAAATAGCTTTCTTAGAAGGAAGACAGCCACAAGGGACTTGAAGAGAGGAGCATCAAAGAAAGCTCCAGGGTGGGCAAACTCAATGCTTTCAAGTTGAGGGGAAACAATTTTCTCACACAAAACTGGTTTGTTTTCTGTGAGCAGGACAAGTAACATGAGCATGTAGATCTTTTACTCTTCTTCCAACCTGCTCTCCTATTAATTGGCTGTTACCACCTTGACCCTAGAAGTAAAAGACTCTGTTGATCAGCCAGAACTTCAAATGTGTTACTACTGACTAGATCCATTCATCTGTCCCTCCTCAGCGACATCTATCTCCCCATTGAGTGAGGCATTAGTGTCACTATTTTACGTGATACTACACAGGGCATATTAGCACTTTTGAAAGTTAAGAAAAGAGGTTTTTTTCATTCACATGTCAGACCCACTGCACATTTTACAAAAATGTTTTCCAGCACATACAATCTATTGTAATTTAGAAAGATCGTGTCAGGTAAGTTTTAAAAAAGTTTACCTTCGACAAGATAGTCATATATATTTTTTAATGCATCATACTAAGCACCACTGCTTTACCATAAAGTATTTTCAAATGAGCACTCAAAATTTTGGCTCCGGTGTTTTAAACATACTGCAACAACTTCATTTATCATGCATATGCTCTGAGTACACTATTTGAAGTAGGTTACCACCACCGTGACCACCCTTGTTATCTTAATACATATATCACATATGTAAGTATATTTTTATTCATCTGTTAACTCGGAGCTGTCTGTCTCTCTCATTAGAGTGTAAGCCACTTTATTCACCACTTGTATTACCAAGCAGTACCTAGCCCACTTAATAAATATCTGTTGAATGAATAAGTCACTTCCACACCAAGAAATAAAGTCAATATATCTCTTACTTCATTATTAACTTAACAAGTATTAACTTATTACTCACCATAACCAACAAGATTTACTATAAACTAACTAAATCTAGGTCAAAAATCTTTTGCTTTCTGATTTTAAGTGACTACTTTAAATTGTAAAACAAAAAAAATGTGTGGAAAAAATATGCCTTATGAGAGAATGTGTTATATTTTTTGCTAAGTACTATATTGCTTTTTATATTTATGCTTGTAAATATATCTTCCAGTGACACTTTTTACTATGCTTGTGGGGTCCCACTAAGTGCTTCTTCATGATACCTAAAATGAATAAGATAGAAAGAGAGATTGGTAGTTAGATAGATAGATAGATAGATAGATAGACAGACAGATAGATAGGCAAGAACGGTAAAATAACCAACATGCAGTTATAATCTCTGTAAGCGCTGAGATTTGATGAAATAGAAGGAAAACTGTTTCTAGTGGAGTGGAAATCAGGAGTTTCTTCATATTATCTTCCGCTGAACCTCCGAACGTGTAAGTGTCAAGGACAAAGCAGGCAATAAGTTTTTAAACATTAAAACAAATTGACTCAGAGACAGTATCAGAGGAAGCAATATGGATAACTTCATTGGTTACTGCTATACAAAATTGCATGAGGCTCAAAACTATTTGGGGGGAAAATTCCTGTAATAAACCTACATTTTGGAATTGATGACATAAAAAGGAAAACAATTTGCACAAGTAGAACACTTCTGTACACTCCCTAGAGATCAAAAACCTTAAAAGAACTGCCACAGGGTATAGCTAGTATCAAGTGAATTATTTGTAAAGGCTAATCTGTGTGTACACTTGAACTGAGTCATGAATAAATCATTTAAAATAAACACTTGGGGAAAATGCAAGAATTGTTTATGCAGTCATTACAGATGCTGTTGTATATTATCTATAAAAAAATGTGGTATTATACATTTTTCAGCATAAAACTTCCCACATGGTTATAATAAAGATAACATCAACAACAAAATTAACAATAAAAAAAATCTAATACCTATTGAGAGCTTATCATGTGCGAGGCACTGGGCTAATCACTTCTTTATACAGAGAGTAGTACATTTAATTCCAATCAGAACCAATTAAATTGTGGTCCTACTATTTTGCTCACTTTACAGATAAGGAAACTGACTATCGGAGGAATAACTTAACCAAGCTCACATTGATGGTAAATGGAGGAATTTGTATTTGAACTCAAGCAGTCTGATGCTTGAGCCAAAGTTAGGCTCTTCACTAACAAGCTATTGTTATACCCTAAGAATTTTCATTCCTTTGAAACAGACATCACTTTTCTTTCAACCCTAAACTTTTCCACCTAAGACAGCCAGAGAATCATTAAGCCAGAGCATGTCCTCATGTGTAGCACACCAGTTCCTTGTATTAGACTGTGCTGCTTTCTATGAAATAAAAGGCTACTTTTAAAACCAATTATCTAAATAGACTATGCTCTGAGATGCTTTTCTAGAAATGATGATCCATTCACATTCACATTCTTTTACCTAGTTCAACTTGGGAGTCATGACACACAGGTTGAAACAGGCCAAGAAGAATTAGGAGTAAAAGCTGTGGCCATAAAGAAAGCAGAGTTCACTACTTCATAGTCTCACATGCTCAACTAGCTGCAAACAACATTAAGATTTTAAAAGAGGTGTGAATTACAATAATCATGCTTATTCCAAACCCCCAGAGTAATCATATCAAAGAAAGAAAAGTTTAATGTTCACATAAAATATTGTTTTAATTTACTTCAGCTATATAAAATGATACATTAAGCCCACTTAGATGTTTAAATCCCCAGCTGCACTGGTTCACTGGTGTTTCATAATTATTCACCTCACATACATTCTCACAGCTTTCTTACATGTTTATCTATAATTGGTCTAATCACCACCCATATTTGCCTTAAATTCAGACCACCTATGGAATGTCTTCTCAGATTTTCTTAGGAAAAGTCAAAAGATTTTTAATTAAGCTATAGTCAAATAAAACAGCAAACCACGTTCTAGTATATTAATCAGCATGGTACATAGACACAGTTAGAGTCCTGGAGTAAGAAGATTTGCCCAAAAGGTAAATCCCAAAAGTCAATTAATGGGATTCAGCCAGGAAACAAAAAGGCTTAAAGGAAAAACAATAGTCCTAATAAAGTGGTCACAATCAAAGGATGATGATGACAGTCTCATTCAGCTGCAGCACTTACAATCACAAACTGATCTTCAATATCACCATACATAAAACCTAAAACCAGGAGCAATATCATTAAAATGGCAAAATAGGAAGCCCTGGACTCCCCTTCAACCACAAAAATATTAACTTAAAAATGGCCAATGGGCCAATGCCCCTGAGAGAAATCTAGAAACCAGTTCAAAGGATCCTGCACCCCAGGCAAGTGCAAAACCAACCACATCAAAGCCTGCTAGAAAAATTAACACTTATAAATCTGGTATAGATTTTAAAAATCTATTTAATAAAGCATAAAAAGTAATGATAAGTCTATGTCCATGGATATGAAATATGACAACAGATAACTGTGTAATCAATAACATAAACTGGGAGGGGGCAGAGATGTAAAACAGAAGTTTTTCTACATGAGTGCAGTTAAGTTGTTATCAGTTCAAAACACAGTGTCATAATTTTAAGATGTTTTATCTCATTGCAATGGTAACTACAAAGAAATTACCTACAGAATATATGTAAGGGATGCTTTGTCATCAGAACACTAAACCTCTTTCAGTTTGGTGTTTCCCAGTTCATGAACTGCTTCCTACTCAAACTCATTAAGGTTTATATATATATATATATATAAAGG
>NW_016804595.1:2093732-2130723 GCF_001698545.2 Rhinopithecus bieti | reverse complement strand
TATATATATATATAAATTTATATACATACACATATACACACAGATACACACAAAGGAAAATGAGAGGAGAATCAAAACATGTCACTATAAAAAAAAATGAAGCACGAAGACAACAAGAGAAGAAATGAGGGAAAAACAATAAGAAAACAATAAAATAGCAATAGTGAGCCCTTCCCTATCAGTAATTACCTTAAATGTAAATAGCTTAAATGCACCAATTAAAAGACACATATTGGCTGAATGGTTTAAAAAAATAAGGTCCAACCATATGATGTGCCTGTAAGGGACTCACATTAGTTCTAGAGATAGTGCAGAACAAATTCCAAGATGGCCTTGACTGACTGCACTCTTCCCCACTTTCTCAATTGTAGTTCTCAAAAATAACTGTAGGATGTGCTAGGAGTGCAGAATCTTGAGATAAGGAGAAAGTATCTCAAACAGCTTGGACTCTGTACCTGTCCCTCCAAGAATAGGATGCCCTGCATCACTTTAGCCCAGCAATCGCTGTTTCCCCTGGATATACAATCCAGAGTAGACTGCTTTCAAAGTTCTTCACCTGCACTGCAAAGCAGGTAACACACAGAAAGATTCCATTCACTCTGAGTTTTGGGAAACTATGAATCCCAGGCTTCTGTTTTCCCTTGCTGCCTAACTGTGCCTATAAGGTTGCTTCACTTAACTTATTTGAGTGTTCTGTCTCACCAGACTCATGCAGTTGATAGAAATTAGAAATTACAGATTGGCAATCAGTGAATCTGCCTTACAGACACACATAGGCTATAGTGAAAGGGTTAAAAAAAGATATTCTATGTAAACAGGAACCTAAAGAGAAGAGAAGTGACCATAGTTGTATCAAACAAAGTAGACATTAGTACAAAATTGTCACAAGAGACAATGAAGAATACTGTATAATGATAAAAGGGTCAATTCACCAGGAAGATATAACAGTAAAAAAAAAAAACAGATATGTACTTAACATTATAGCACCTAAATAAATGAAGCACAATTGAAAGACCTGGAGAGAGAAATAGACACTGATACGATAATAGTAGAAGACTTCAGTATCCTACTCTCAGTTATCAACAGAATCAGAGAGAAGATCAATAAGGAAACAGAGGACCTGAACAACACAACAGACTGACTGGGTCTACAGATATATATATATATATATATAGAGAGAGAGAGAGAGAGAGAGATACAGCATTCAACAACAGTAGAACACACATTATTCTCAAGTGCACATGGAACATTCCCAAAATGGACCACATGTTAGGCCACAAAATAAATCTTAACAAATTTAAGAAGACTGAAATCATACAAAATATCTTCCCCAATCACAATAAAATAAAACTAAAAATCAATAACAGAAAGAAAATAGGAAATCCAGTAATATGTGGAAATTAAACAATGCACTCACAAACAACTAATGAGTCTAAGAAGAAATCACAAGACAATTTAGAAAATATCTGGAGACAAATGAAAAGAAAAACACAACATACAAAACTTATGGAATGCAGTGAAAGCAGTAGTAAAAGGGAAGTGCGTAGCATAGTAAACATCTACATTAAAAGATAAGAAAGATCTAAAATCAACAACCTAACTTTATACCTTGAGGAACTAGAAAAAGTAAAACAAACTAAATTCAAAGTTAGCAGAACAAAGGAAGCCATAAAAATTAGAGTAGAGATAAATCAAATAAAGAATAGAAACAATCAATTACTCCAATGGATGGTTTTCTCAAAAAAAAATAAACAAAATTGACAAAGCCTTAGCTAGATTAACAAAGAAAAAAAGAGAGAAGACTCTGGCTAAAATTAGAAAAGAAAAAGGAGACATTACAACTAATGTCACAGCAATAAAAAGTATCATAATATACTACTATGAGCAATTACATGCCAATAAATTGGATAATCTAAAAAAAGATAAATTCCCAGAAACATACAACCTATCAAGACTGAAACAGACCTATAACTAGTGAGGAGATTGAAGCAGTGATAAAACAAATCTCCCAACAGAGAAAAATCCCAGGACCATGTGGCTTCTCTGAAGAATTGTATCAAATATTTAATGAATAATGATTACCAATCCTTCTCAAACTCTGCCAAAAAATATTAAGAGAGAACAAGCCCAAACTCATTCTTTGAGGCTAGCGTTATCCTAATACCAAAACCAGAAAAAGACACAAGAACAAAAAAAACTGTATAGACCAATATATCTGATGAATACTGATGCAAAAACCCTAAACAGAATAATAGCAAACCAAATTCAATCACACCTTAAAAGGATCTTACACCATGATCAAGAGGGATTTATAACTGAAATGCAATAGTTCAAAATACAAAAATTAACCAATGTAATACACCAAATTAAGAAAATGGACAAAAACCAAATGATTATCTCAATCAATGCAGAAAACACATTTGATAAAATTCAACATGCTTTCATGATAGATACACTCAACAAACTAGGAATAGAAGGAAACTACCTCAACATAATAAAAGCCATATATGAAATGCCCACAGCTAACATCATATTCAATGGGAAAAGACTAAAAGCTTTTACTCTAAGATCAGGAACAAGGCAAAGATGCCCACTCTTGCTACGACCATTCGATACATTGCTAGAAGTTCTTACCAGAGCAATTAGACAAGAAAAGAAATAAAAGCCTAAAAATTGGAAAAGAAGAACCTCAATTGTCTCTGCTCTCAAATGACATGATCTTTTAAGACACACACACACAAAAATGTTAGAACTAATAAATAAACTTAGAAAAGTTTGCAGGATGCAAAATCGATGATCAAAAATCAGCTGCAATTTCTATATATTAACAAGACCAATCTGGAAAGAAAATTAAGAAAATAATTCTGTTAATAGCCTCAAGAAGGATTAAATACTTAGGAAAAAACTTAACCCAGGAGATAAAAGGCTTGTATGTTGAGAACTACAAAACATTGCTAAAAGAATTCAAAGAAGATACAAATAAATGGAAAGACATCCCAAGCTCATGGGTTGAAAGACTTAATATTGTTAAAATGTCCGTAATACCCAAAGCAATCTACAGATACAATGCAAACTCTATAAAATCCCAATGACACTTTTGCATAAATAGAAAATAATTATAAAATTCTACAGGATCTTAAGGGGCCCAAAAGAGCCAAAATGATCTTGAGAAAGAACAAAGTCAGAGGTATCACACTTAATTTCAAAACCTACGGCAAAGTAGTAGGTTTTGACAGTGTGGTATGGCCTAAAGTAAGATACATAAACCAATGGAGTAAAATAGAGAGCCCAGAAATAAACCACTGCATATATGACCAAATAATTTTCAACAAGAGTGCCAAGATCACACAATAGAGAAAAGACAGCCTCTTCAACAAGTAGTGTTGGAAAAATAGGATATTCAAATGCAAAAAGAATGACTTTGGGCCCTTGCCTTGTACCATACATAAAAATTAACTCAAAATCAATTAAAGACCTAAAAATTAGACTTAAAACTGTTAAAGTCCTAGAAAGAAATATAGGGGTAAAGCCTCAGGACTTTGAATTTAACAATGATTTCTTAAATATGACACCAAAAGCACAGGCAATGAAATCAAAAATAAACAAATGGAATGACGAAAACTTTTTTCATGTCAAAGGAAACAATCAACAGAGTGAAACTGCAACCTATAAAATGGGAGAAAATAATTGCAAACAATATATCTGAAAAGGGGTTAATATCCAGAATATATAAGAAACTTCAACTCAACAACAACAACAGAATTGATTTTAAAATAGGCAAAGAACTTAAACAGACATTTCTCCAAAGAAGATATACGAATGGCCCATAAGCACTTGAAAAGATGCTAACATTACTAATCATTAGAAGAGTGCAAATAAAAACTACAATGAAATACCACCTCATACTCATCAAAAGAGCGTAAAATACTAAGTGTTGGTGAAAATGCAGAGAAGATGGAACCCTTGTGTATTATTGGCGGGAATGTAAAATGATGCAGCCATTACAGAAAATAGCATGGAGGTTCCTCAAAAACTTCAAAACAGAATTACTATACGATCCAACAATCCCATTTGTGGGTATATATCCAAAAGAATTCAGAACAGGATCTTGAAGAGATACCTGCACACCCATTCCTTGTGGCATGATTCTCAATAGCCAAGAGATAGAAGCAGTCCAAATGTCCATCAACAGATGAATGAATAAGGAAAATGTAAATATATACAATGGGATATTATGCAGCCAAAAAAAAAAAAAAAAAGGAAAATCTTGTCACGTGCTACATATGAATGCACCTCCAGGACATTACATTAAGTGAAATAGTCACAAAATGACAAATACTGTATGATTCCACTCATGTGAAGTATCTAAAGTGGTCAAATTCATAGAAACAGAAAGTAGAATGGTAATTTCCAGGGTCTGAGAAGGTGAAATGGGGAGTTGTTTAATGAACATAGAGTTTCAGCGTAACAAAACGAAAAAGTGGTAGCAATTTGCTACACAACAATGTGAGTATACTTAACACTACTGAACGCTACACTTAAAAATGGTTGAGATGGTAAATTTAATGTTACGTGTTTTTTACCATAATTTTTAAAAATCTAAAATCAAACCCAAAGAATTACTTAAGCACATGCAATATAGTATGAAAAAATTGGAAGAGTTCATTGTGATTTTAAGTCAAACTTTACATTTCTGGAAATAATAAGCCTTGAGGTGATCACTAACATATCTCTAACAATCTCAACTTGGAATAAGGAGTAGTAAAAGTAAACAATGAAATAATGAGCATGTTATGTTACTGGAGCCCCTTTTTGCCTTGGCTGCTGGGAGGCTTAGAAATAATTATTAGTACTCACTTTCAATGAATGTATTAGCCTATGTTTGAGTGGCATATTTATTTCCCTCTCCCTGTGAAAGTGTTCAAATTATTATCTAATTGCATATATATTTCTTATAAACATGGTATCTTTTATGGAGGCAGTCAGGGTGTAAATCATAGAAAAATTGAGAAATATCAATGGTTGTGGAGCAAGAGAGCTGGAATCTGAACTTTAAACAAATGCTTAATGAAACACAGACCAGACTACATCCACATGCTAAAATGCACGTTTTTGAAGGGGGTTTATGATGAAATTGATATAACTGACCCATAAAAGACAGGGTTAACATTGTACTAATACAGTGACATCCTTTACTTTGAGAAATAGTGATATTTAATTAACATCATTTCTTTGAACTGTTTCACTGAAACTTCACATCAGTAGGCTCCTTTGTGCTTGTAATATTGTAAATTAGCTATTTTTTAATATGTGTACTGAATTACACACATATGTGTTCGTGGTCCCTGATGAGACTGATAATTCTGGCTATTCTGTATGAGTTCGTGACAGCCAAAACAACCACAAAATATAACTAAACAGCCAGTAGGTTATCAGAAGTGAATAAAAACAATCAAGAGGGGGGTGGGGTGGTTAAAACACATTTTGACTCAATTTTTAGGTTGCCAATTTCTATATTTCCAATGAGTTTTATTTTTTATCATGTGTGGTGAGCTCAATGCTGACCCCCAAAGATACTCATTTCCTGGAAAAGCAGATCATTATGCATATTATAGCTTCTTCTGTGTGTCCTGATCTGATCCTATTTTTTAATTAAAATACCACATCACCAATATTGAGGAACACTTTTAAATCCAGCCATCCAAAGCAACAGTTGTTTTCATTCACAAATCCTAATCCTTACATTCATGAATCTGTTTCTGTAATCTAAAAATTACCTTCTAATCCTTATCTTCATGAATCTGTTTCTATTTCATAGTATCCACACACAACAAGCTGCTCACTTGGTATTACAGAGATGTAGGGGTGACTATCGCTCACCTAAAGAACCTTCCTAAGAAAAGGGAAGCAGGTGCCTTTAGAAACTGGTAAGAGGCTTTGGGCACAGCTCAGTTTCTAGAAAGCAGATCAACAATCATTCTACAGGGTCCTTAGCAGCAAAGGGAGCTTTCTGTTGCTCCAACGGGCACTAAAGCAAGTAAAGTGCTCTAGTCTCATTCTTGAAATATTAACACTAGAGAGATGGAAGCCCAGAGCATGAAGACAGAATCTTGGCTATAAATCAGCAGCCTCTCCAGGAAGAGAATCCTTCATCACGTTATATACACCCATCAAAGGTTCCAGACTGTTGGGAAAATTTAGATTCTAAAAATATATGTGGCAGAAATAACAGAGAATAAACATAAATATAAACACTATATATGCAATGATTAAAAACATGGGGGAAATGAGGCAACACGCCTCCAGAGTTCTTAGAGGAAAATTTCCCTCTGGTAGGGTATTTGGGGCATATATATATACTCCAAAAATTATTCTTTGTTTACTTGAAATTCAAATTATCTAGATGTCTTGTATTTTCATTTACCAAATCTGGCAACCTTACCCTATTGTACCAAAAATTAATTTAGACTTAAGTATGCAAGCACACATGCCCACACACATACACATTTAATGGGATGAAAGGAGCTGCCCATCTTCAGAAAATTAATGCCATTATCACTCAACAATAATGATAACTTACTTCTGCATAAAAACATCACAAACTTCATTTTCTCATGTTTTCTGTCACCAGACTTCTCACCCCATCTTTTAACCACTCCAGTCCTTTTACGTTGTTTCCCTTGAAGGGGAGAAACTGGTAAACTGCCTCTCTTTTCTCTTAGTTTAAAATACCCTTTTCTAGATACCTAGGAATCATCTCTGAATATATTAAGCCTCCTTCAGCTGCTGGCCGAAGTGCCTTAATCAGCATTCCTATTTCAACAAGGATTTATTAAGCAGTTATTATATTCATACATTAACTGTGTTATCAAGATGTGGATGTCCCCATTTTTTTTAATCAGAAAAGGAGAAGTCTGAGTGGAAGAAATGTGCACTGTTGCTCAGCTGGAAAGAAGTCCTCAGTCCCCTGGCATCTTTCAGCACTGCCTGTTGTGATATTGACTCTCCACAACTTCCCTGCCCCTGCCACCAGCCTTGCCTCTCCACCTCAGGAGAGTTGCCTGCAACCCTTTGTGTCTCCCCAGTTAACCAGTCTCAGCCTTCCCTGACCACCGCCCACACCTGTTACACATTCACAGTGCCCCCATATTTTTTTATCCCAGTCTGTCCGTCAACACTGGGGTGTCTTTAATGAACGTCTGCCTTCCCCTCAAGACTATAATCTCCTTGTGAACAGGATTGCAGGAGCTAACACAGGGTCTAACATAGGGTAGGCAATCAATAAATATCATACAATGAAGAAACTGAAGTGTGAAAGAAAGACTTCTTGAACAATAGTCTGGAGGGACTTTCCAGGCATGATGTGCAGTTTCCATTTCAAGGCCTCAAAGAGAACTTTCCTTTACCATCAACAGAGTGAGCATGATCTGCTGTGTATGGATGGCTGGAGATCAAATTAACCCTGGTACAAGAAGGGCACTTTCACCTTTGTAATCTACTGGTGAATTTGCCGTAATTTCACAACATTTTTACTCATTGCCTATGCAGGGAAATAAAGTGTATACCTCACCACCCCATCACTTAGCACTCAGAAGATCTTGAAGTGAAGTTCTAAGTTAACACACACACAAAGGAGAAATAAAGGAGGGTGGAAGTGAGGGAGCAAGGATGGAAGGAAGGAAAGTTTAAAAAGAAAATCCTTTAAAAACTCACTGCCCTACCCTGCCTTGTCTGAATATTTTATTTTCACTAAGCTATCTTAGGAACCGAAAGCTAGAAAATGACTATTTCTAGATGTGTTAACGGCCTCATGATTTCCTTTCATGTTCTGCAGCAGCAGCTAAATTAGCAGTAAACACTTTTATGCTCATTGGGTAAGTTGGAACTTTTTTAAGAACCTAAAATTGAAAACAGAACTTAAATTTCAAATAATCAGTCTGACATGGCAAGTCTATTTTCATTCAAAATACCTCTTATACAATAAGATGCAGGAGGTGTTTATCCTGACCAAATATGCTATAAATTCATACTTTTTGGCATATGAGACTGAAATATGTTTAGATACTTGGGTTTTCAATGTTGGAATATTTTTCTTAAATCTATTCTTTCCAGTATTTAAGATTTATTAACAAAAAATGTGTAACAGTACTCATCTAATTCTTAGATTTATTATTTAAACATGACCACCCTAGACTTTATAAACAATACTGACTACTAAACCTTTGTATTTCTTTCAAGAGCCACAAAGATTTTTTTAACCAAATACATCATGAACTTGACTTGGACGCACATTCTACAGATAAGTTAGGCAGAGCCTCTTTAGAATTAATGTTGGAAGTAAGCCTAAGTCATATCAGCAGGACACAGTCAATGCAATAAAGATATTCATTCAAAGAGTACCCCCAAATGACAAATTCATTTAGAAGGTTTTAATCAGTTAAATGTTCCCTGACATTGGCACATGCAAGTGATCCATCAAGGAACTGAATGACTAATCCACTAAACTTCCCTGTAACTCTTCTCAATCTTTCTTGAAAACAAAAAGAAGAGTAACTTAAATGAACCATTTAAGATCTATTAGTTTCCCAAAGGCTGCTACTGAGCAGAACACTTACAGAAATTGGCCAGCTTCCAGACCTTGCTTTAAAAAAAAAAAAAAAAAAAAGGTCTAAATATATTACGTTGAATCCTTAAATAATGCTTAAAGTTTAATTCAATTTATAGGAATATAGCAGTGAAATGACAGTTTAGTTTCAGTTTTTAATTACACTATAAGTTGGATAACTTATTCAAATGAGAATTTCTGGTCTTATGTATGCATTGAATAATATTAATCACTTTACTTTGAGACATAAATTAAGCCACAAACTTGGTCAAGTTCCTTCTAATGGATTCTCTAATTAGGATCTTCAGTTTTGTGGTGGAAAGAGGTCTTCAGGAATAACCTCAATCCATCAACCTTTTCCAACCACAACACTTTGTAATAGTTCCACCTCCAATTCAGAAGTTTTATGAAAATATTTGTATAGGTCTGTATAGAGAATGTACAGTAAGAAGTTATTTGCATAGACCATATATCCTTCTGCATAGGCCATATATTCGTCAGCAAACCAGTTTAATGATGACAGAGTGAACATTAGCGAAAAATATTAAGCATAGGTTGAGCCAAAAAAAGTATCCAAGAAGAAATTATCTGAAATACTAGAAGTTAGATGAGGTGAAATATGTAGTTCTGTCTTAAGTAGAAGGTCTAAAGGCTAGAAGCAAGAGTTCAAGTTTCAAGTTTCTGGCTATCACTTCCTAAACTACAACTAAAGTCAATGAACCAATAAAAGATTTCAGCACATAACTCCAAGATATGATAGGTCCAAGGATGGTTTTCATGCTTGGGTTCCATAAGGAACATCTCTAACATTCATTAATTTGCTCATAAGTGCAGAACTGTTTAGATCTGTCTTCCCTGCTCCCTATAGCGAATTCCTTCCTTGCCCAACACTGGTTCAACCAATAAAGACTAAGTTAGCACAAAATGGCAAGAAGTGCCCCTTGTTTTTAAGATATTTAAAAAATTTTGTAAAGTAGTCTTAGTAGTTTACGTTAAGAATTATATGTCTATTATTTTAAAACTCATATTATTAGTTAAAAATTGTGATTGCTAAAGTTTTCTTATGACTTTCTTATGATTCTGTGTAGTACATTTAGCATCTAGTATGAACAAAGAGTATGAAACAACCTTTAAATCTAGAAGGGTGGACAGTACATGCATCTACTCCTTGGGAACTGATGAGAGCAGGTAACTCCCAGAAGTTGATTGCTTAGAAATGGTACATAGTTCACATAGAAGGCTGGAAATCCTGACAAGTGATTGCAAATATGGGCTCCCCTTAAGCAGGATGACGACCAAATGTTTAGCAAAGTGCGTGGTAGAGGAGCAACCAACCAAAACAGATGCTCACTCAGAAAGGATGCTGGCCTACAGCAGTACCTTATGGTACCTGCCTGCTGAATACAGGCCCCACAGGAATGGATAGACCCTCAGGATACCAGGATCAATCCTAAAGAGCAGAACACTCAAGATCCCACAGCCTGGAACCTGCACATTTTCTGGCCTTTGTAAAGCTTCACTGTTTAGCTTTTTCTGAGTTTATATGCCTAAGATTCTTTACAATAACACCCTTCTTCCCCACGAGCTAAGTTACTGGAAGTGAGGCTGTATTCCATGCAATCTAAGAACATAACTAAAATAGAACGTCAACAAAAGATAAAAACATAAACCCAGTTTTCAATGATTCAAGCTGTATTTTTGTATATCCCCACTATGAATGTAACAATTTTACAGATGTTAAAAAATATTCTATTTGTAGTCACATAAATTGGAACAAACACTTTGGAAAATTATTTGTCAGTATTTATTAAAATCAAAACTTTGTATACCCATCCTACCACCCAGAAATTTTATTTCAAGAAATATGCACAACAAAAATGCATGCATATGTTCTCAAAAGACACATATAAGAATGTTCATGGCAGCATTATTCATAAAAGCCAAAAATTAGAAACAACCCACAAGCCCATCAACTGAAGAACAGATACACAAATTGTGGGGTACAACAGAACACTCTAGAGCAGCAGTCGCCAACATTTTTGGCACCAGGGCCTGGTTTTGTGGAAGACAATTTTCCATGGACCAGGGGTGGGGATGGTTTCAGGATGATTTAAGCACATTACATTTACTGTACACTTTATTTTTATTATGATTACATTGTAATATATAATGAAATAATTATACAACTCACCACAATGAAGAATCAGTGGAAGCCCTGAGCTGTTTTCCTTCAACTACACGGCCCCATCTGGGGGTGATGGGAGACAGTGACAGATCATCAGTCATTAGATTCTTGTAAGGAGCATGTAACCTAGATTCCTCACACACGCAGTTCACAATAGGGTTTTGTGCTCCCATGAGAATCTAATGCCGCCACTGATCTGACAGGAGGTGGAGCTCAGGTGGTAATGTGAGTGATGGGGAGTGACTGTAAATACAGATGAAGCTTTGCTCACTTGCCCACTGTTCACCTCCTGCTGTGGGGCCTGGTTCCTAACAAGCCACAGACCGTACCGGGGTTTGGGGACCCCTGTTCTAGAGCCATGAGAATGAATGAACCACAGCTACACAGAAAAAAAAATGGATCAACCTGTCAAACATAATAGGAGTCAAAGAAGCCAGAAAGGGAAGAGAACATTCTGTATAATTCCATTAGTTAAGAGTTCCAAAATGGGAGAAATTAATCTAGGAGTTAGAAGTTAGGATAATTATCTTTGAGATGAGGTAGTGACTGGAAAAGGGTACCTTGGGGCCTTCTAGGAGGTTCTATTTTATTATCTAGGTTCTGGTTATACAAGCATGTTCACTTTGTGAAAATTCATAGAGTTGTACACTCTGTGTAGTTTTCTGTGTGCATGTTGTCCTTCAATAGAAAGCTTACATTAAAATAACTAAGTAAACAAAAAAAAATCCCTCGATAAGTGATGTGACAGTAGCACTTCACTGTTCACAGTGCCCTTTTCCAACCACTGTCTCCATGGTAATCACAATGCCACATGGTAAATAGGTTACACAGTGTCATCTCCAACTTACAGATGTAGTAGGAATGCATAAACCAGGTACTTTATGTAGGTTACCTCATTTTACCCTCTAAACAACCCAATGAGGTGGCTATTATTCCTCTATGAGTTACTTACACAGCCAGTAAACAGAAAAACACCACACCTCTCTGCCTTCAAAGCCCATTTTTTTCCAATAAAACTTGTTGGGCCTATAAGAAACTTAAGGCTCTGAAAAGTTAACTAGCTTAACTAAGTTAACTTAGTTATGATGACTTGTAAACAGGATACATATGCACACATTCATAAATCAACTACTGCTCCATGAGAGTAGGAACTGTGTATATTTTTGATGAATAACCAAATTAGAACACTCAGAACTCAGAAATATGGACCTTTAAAGTTTGAATAGTTCCTTTCAATAAAAGTCTCCAAGACAAAAAAAAAAGGAAATAAAGTGATAGCAAGTTGTTCTCCAGCTCACCACTGTTACGACTTTGAATAAGTCACGTTGCCCCTGTGAACACCAGTTTGCTCATTCATGAAGTGAAAGTTTAAACCATATGACTTCACTGATCTCTTCCAAGTATAATATAGTAGGCCCATATGACCACACAGAAGACCCCAAAAATGAATATTAAATGGCAAAACACTTTTGAAAAGCCACTAACACTAACAGCATTACTTTTGCAACTTTCAACTCACTAAATTTCCCTGGGAAAGAAGGGATATTACCAGTGTTAAATTGAGTCTCATTCATTTTTTCTTCTACAACTAGAAACAACTATGATCAGTAGCTAGGTGGCAAGATCATTCGTACCCCAAGCCTCAGCATCACACAGCATAGCCAGATAACAAACCTGCACATGGATCCATTGAATCTAAAATAAAAGTGGGAAGACAATAAAAATAAATATATTTCCAAACAAAGCAGACATCTTTGCACTCACAGGTATCCATGGGGTGCAAAGTATCGCAATTAAAATGTTAGAAACTTGGCCAAAACTGAAACCTCCCTCCTTAACTACTCTGGCATCATCTTTCTTTTAGGTAATTTAAGATACACTATAGATGTACAAAAACAATTCTATTTTCAGTATAAAATTGTCATCAACTCCAGGAGGTCAGAGCTTATTTGAGATTATACTTTGAGTAATTTAACAATGAAAGTGGCAATTTGTATATTTAGTGATTTGCAGGTATTTGGTCCAAATATGTAATTGATAACTCATATAGGTTTTTCAGCTATGTGTGACTGCACTACCTATGGAATCTGTTTTATCTTGTTTTTTCCTGAAACTCACATACTCTGTGGATATGCATACACACACACATACGTATTACATATATAATATGTAGGAGAGGGAAGAAAGGGAGGAATGTTGGTTCTATATTATTTCCATAGCCACATCTATATATGCAATTTAAAGTTCATGGTCCATCCCCTTCTTTCCAGAATCTGCACTAAGGCAGATGCTAAGTCATGGAGAGAGGAAAAGATGGGCTATTTCTTTGTTATGGTATCCATTAGGGCTGCAATGTCCTACACATCTAATCTATAGAATTCTGTAGAATTGAAATCATGAAATTACAACTCTGTACATTTCTCTCTGTCTAAATTAAAGAAGCATGTAGCTATACATTCATATCTATAGGTATGAATATCACAAAACAAACAAGCCTCACTTAAGATTATTTCTTACAAATTTTAGGATATGATAATGGATGTTAATTATTAGGCTACAGGGAGAGTCACTTAGTTATGATATAGCTAAAATGTAGTAAAAATGTTCTAATGTTACTATCACTGCTACTACTAAACTACATTTATAGGGTCCTTTTAATTGTCCAGGTGCTGTGCTAAATGCTGGTATGTAGATCACATTTAATCCTGGCAGTTTACATCTTCATTTTATACATGGAGAAAGTGAGATGGTACCAGCTTTTTTGCCCCTCGAGTATGACGCACCACCTCTCTGTGTCCTGCTCTGTGCCTTGGGAAGCTGACCTTTAGGGACCCTGGTCTTGTGTTTCTCTTGGGCTTCCACCAATGGGAAGAATCAGCTGAATAGAGAAAGATCAGGATACTGGTTCCTCTCTGATCTTTCCTTGACAGGTAATGGTCTTGAGTTCTCCTACCTATGGCCACAACTCCTGTTGGGAGGTTCCTTGCCAGAGGTGTAGCTCTCACTAGTTCTAAAAATGAATGTGTCTCTCTCCTCTGGCCACTCAAGGCTTAGGGCGGCAATGATTTTCTTCTGCCACCAGTCTCTAGGTGATTCACAATCATGTGGGTGGGTTATGTTCCCACCCACATCTTCGTTAAGTGTTCGTCTGATGAAGATTGTAAGACAGTGAGGACACAGAAGTAAGGAAGTAGTTCACCTTGAATTGGGTGAATCCAAGGACCATAAAAAGGAGTGGGTGAATGAACACATGCTAACTGTGGAGAGTTGAGTCAGAGGACAAATTCATTTTAAGTCATTGGAGCAACTGTCCTCGTATGGAGGTGCTATGCAGCCAACTTCTCTATCAGACTTAAACCAAGTGAAAACAAAAGCTTTTCTGATGCAGTGTCATCAGTCCTAATTTCCCATGTTGCCTCAAAAACAGGAGGCCCCCATGATGAGAGGAAGTAGTTCAGGTGGGCAATAAATACATTGGTACCTAACAGGATAGAGATGAAGGGACAAATAATGATTTTACAAAGGTAGCAGCATCTTGGACATCTATGAAGCCATCACTGTGTATTGCCGGCCTCCCTACACACACACCTCACACATTTGGCACTCATGATCATAAATTCTCCAGGGAACCAAGCATCATTCTAAGAAGAGGAATGTTAGTTGAGAAGATTGCATTCGATGTCTGGCTCTTTCCAGCTATCATTTCTTATCACAACCTTCCCACAGTATCATTCAACACACACACATACACACATGCACATATGCACACAAGCAATCTCATATCACATGCACACACACACACACACACACACACACACACACCCTGCTCCATTCTTCTCAAAGAAACTCCCAGGAAAAACTGAATAAATAGGCACAGTTTCTTCTCCTCTGGCCTCAGTTTTCACTTTGTGTCTCGTTCCATATCACTCTCCACCACTCCCACCCACCAAGCCCTCATGCTTTCTCCTCCATTTGCCTTATCAAAGTCTGAGCTCTTGGCAATTCATTTACCATAAAGGCTATAACTGAAAAGAGTAATACCTAGAAGATATTTATATTTTAACATAAAACAATAATCCTCAATCTAAAATGTTACTGAACGAAACATTAAATATAGAATTAAAGGAATCAGCCTCAGGGAACTTTTTGGAAGGCAAAGGCACCCTTTCTGTAGTTCCTGAAATGTCACTGCATGGGCCACAAGGTAAGGCCCTCTCTCTGCTGTTTCCTCTTTCTAAAGGCTCCACTCCAAGGGTTCATTAAATGGAAGATAAAGGTCATGACTGGCATGCTTCTTCAGACCTCTAATGCATCACTTAAGGTTCTAATCTAGTTAAATTCCAGAAACTATTTAGCTCCTTCACACAGAATGGGAGATATCTGGATTCCCACACTGCTGGGCTTATCTACCTGAAACAGCCATTAGTATGTGCAGGGCCATGAAAAGGCCTCTTTGGGTGTGACTTGTGGGGACCAGCTCAATGAACAAATAACCATTTCTACTACACATTGTCTCAGAACCAGAGGAAGGTGGTGTGGCTGCAGGTTACGATAACAGGCGTCATCACCTGTAACTTCTAATTATCAGAAATTGACCTCAGCAGATAACAAGAAACCACTTGGCTGCCACTTGAACTCTGACCCAAAGCCAGAAGAGAGAAAATGGGAGTGGACTCTGTGAACTGTGCCGCTTACACTGTGCACAGACGGGAAGGAAGAAATGCCTCGATAAGCCAGCTATACCTGTTGGCTCCCTCCCTCCCCATGGTAGTGCTACACTCTCAGCATTCCATGAGCACAGGAAAATGACACTAAAAATGTTTGACAGTTGAGTCTGGTTCAGGTAATAGGACAAAGCACAGATTATCTCTCTCCTTCCCTCTCCCGCCACCTCACCCTCAACCCTTGCCTAAGCAAAACTCATTCAAAATGTGGTGAGGACTAGGAGAGCCCTGGTACTCTAATGCCACCCTAATGTCATTAGTGTAGCCTTGACAGCAAGCAATGACCTCCCCTCCTCCATGCAATTTGGGTTGCTTTACTAGTAAATTTAGAAGAGTTAGAAAAACAGGATGTATTACAGCCTGCATTCTGATAACTAGCGATTTGTTCAGCTGATTATTTCTCTGTGAGGGGAGTGTTATTTTTCTTTCTTTTAACTGTATTATGTAAGCCCGAAAAAAGCACTCTCACCAAGGAGATTCTGCAGAAGTAAAGTTGCTATGCCCATAACTGATCTTCACTGGCATTTTTTTTAATTAATAGACTTTATTTTTAGAGCAGTTTCAGGTTTACAGAAAAATTACACAGAAAATACAGAGCTCCTATAATATTCACCTCTCCCCACACTGCACAATTTCTCCTATTATTAACTTCTTGCATTCTGGTGGTACACTTGTCACAACTGATAAACCAATATTGATACATTATTATTAACTAAATTCCAAAATTTATAATAGTTTTCTTTGTGTTATGTAGTTCTATGAGTTTTGACAGTTATATAATGTCATTTATCTACCATATCCACAGTATCATACAGAATAGTTTCACTACCCTAAAAATGCCTTGTGCTGTACGTCAGATTTTTCCTTAGCCCTCTCATCTCTCTGTGCATTCTTCAAATGACCTAGTCCACTCCTGTGACTTCCACTACCATGCAGCACCAATGCCTTCCTAAATAGCACTTCTGGCCTGGATATCTCTTCAAACTCAGCAGAATTCATCATCTCCTTCCATCTTTCTTCTCCCTCCTTTCCCTTTCCCTCTTCCCCCTCACCTTGCACAAACCTGCTCTTCCTCCAATGTCCCCTGTCTCTTGACACAACATGATGTATGCAGCATCCTCCCTCTCGCTGCAGGCAGAAACCTTGCAATTACCCCCACTTCCCAAATACAAAAATGTTTGCAGAGGCACTTGTTTCTCCCCCAAATCACATTTCCTGTGCATATACTCATGTGATAATTTAACCTTTCAACTCTCATAAGATGACCATTTGTCACTAAGACAGAAAGTTCTTGCTTTCGTTTCATAGGAGTTATTGCATCTAGGATGGCAAGCAAAAGACAGAGCCAAACAGAGAAGCAGATATCAGCAGCCAGCTGGGCTCACACATACCCCCCGCCCCCTCCATTAAGTGATTTGCTCCTGCACGCTGGCCACCCAGGGCATGAATTTAAAATTTATACCTCAGCAAAAGTACCAGTGTACCACACCATGGACATGGCTGACGCTGAGATTGTTGACTGCTCAAATGCCAGGGATTCCCTGGTCTTGGCCTTCCCATGCTGTACTCTCTGCCCAGGGTTGCCTTTCTTCTCCTTGGTTATGGAACTATTGTCTCATAAACCCTCAGGACCCAGCTTGGGTCACCCCATTAGGCCCCTCTGTGGTGTTCTCATTATACCATGTGTCTCCTGTCTGGCATGTACATCATGTGGCAGTTTTTTTGTTTTTGTTTTGTTTTGTTTTGTTACTTGTTGCTTTCTTCTCCACTGGATGGCAAGCTCCTGGAGCAGGGGGACTTTGTGTTTCATTTCAGATTTTCCAGTACCTGGAACAATGCCTGTGACACATAATACAGCACCTCAACCAATACTTCGAAGGAATGGAAGAAGAGAAAAGGAGGGAAAGGAAAGAATGAACAGTCTGGTTCTCCAAATGGGTCCATTCCTAGGAGATTCATAGGAAACAACAGAAAAAGCTTTTCACCTAAAATGGTAGCACATGACACTACATTAATAACACAGAGAAGGCTGACATTATAAAACAAAATAGAGCAAAATGATAACACATCTGCACCAGAAAGGACAAAAGTTAGTACCCATAATTTACTAAAGTCATGGATATGTGTCATATATTAAGACTGCAGAATTTCACTAAACTTATTTAAAACCTGAAACTCATGGGACAAGCACTGGAGAAAGGCTTTGAGAAATGACCGCGTAATCCCTTGCTTCTGCATGGAGATGACAGGTTCCTCCTTTCTCCACTGGTTCTCTGATTAGATAAGAAAACTGATTCCTAGGACATATGTGCTTTGGGGATCACATACATAAGAAAAAAGAAATGACTAGAGGTTCATTCTAAACTAGATTCAGAAATTAGGCCTTCAAAATTAAAATTTATTTAAAAGTATAAACAGATGTGAAATTATTTATGCCAAAGAAACTACTCTATTGAACTCACCTGAAATTAAACAAGAATGTTTCTAGTGTGAACTTTAATTTAGGCACACCTTACCAAATGTTGAAATATTTTCATTTACCTAATTTAGTTTTAGCTATTTAAAGCTAAGAGATACTTGGATAAATTTCATGGAATTCATGAGTTATCCTATTTGGCCTGTGTTTCTACATTGGAAAAATGTCAAAGAAAGCACATCTTATATCCCCAAATATGAAGTAATCCCAAATATAAAGCAATCTTTCCCATTTCTCACTCAGATGACTTTCTTAAAAATGTGTTTGTATTTACCAAAATATACAAACTTTTAGGGATATGGACTGCATATGATGTTTGTTACAGGATGTTAAAAAGAACCAATTCAGCCCCAGTTTCTGCTAAAGTTCCTAGCCCACAGGCAGCATATTCCACAATGAGGTGTGAAAATACTGTGTAAAGCTTGCAGTTTCCTGGCTTTTACCCTTCTCCTCACCTATACTGAGGGCATAAAAGTCTAGGTAGTTGGAGATTACAGAAGACTATTTGGAGAAAGTTACTGGTGTGCTATGAGTCTCATCTTTCCCGCAAGAAGAAGATACTGGGGAAGAATTTGTCCTTCACCTCAAGCCTAGAGTAAGGAGCTTCAGTGGAATTTTTAGAGCTCACGTTTCCTGGTTGTGGTGGAAAGCAACTAACTCACACTCTTGAGAACCCTAAAGGGTAAGTGATTCACTGAAGCAGCCTAGGGCAGCAGAGGAAAGCCTGTGGTTTGAGAAGTAACTGCACTCCCAACAATGGACAGAAGATCCTGTGGACCAAAGAGGAATTCCATTCCTGTGCTGTATATATCTTGTCTACCACTGTAGACCCAGCCTCCACTTGTTACCATCCTGCTCTATGCCCAAGAGGCTGACCTTGATGGAAAGTATCACAGACTTCCAGCTACATTTTTCCATTGGGAGGCACCTGCAGAAGACAAGAGCGAGGAAGGGGAGAGAGAATGGGGTGTTTATACCCCAGTTTTCTCCCTGCTGGGTTAGCACAGGTTCTAGAGAAGTCGACAGCTTCTGCTGGGCAGTCCTCTCCTGCAGATGTAGCTCTCTCTAGGCTCTCTGTCCTCATGCCTTGTCCTTGCCCCCTCAGGCCCAGGGGCAATAATGACTCTACACTGTTACACAAGGCATTTCAACATCCCTTGTTGGTATCTCAACACTGCCCACACTTCTGAGAATAATCTCTCCACCAAGCTCTCCTCAGTTCCTCCACTGGAGTGTGCCATCTATGTGCTTCCCCAGCCCTGATGATGGGGCACACAGGGACCAGCACAGGGTCACCAGAGATCCTACCCAAGAATGCTGATGCTCAACAACAAAAACAAACAATCAAATTAGAAAGCAGGCAAAGGACTTGAATAGACGTTTCTCCAAAGAAGATAAACAAATGGCCAAAAAGCACATGAACAAATGCTCAACATCACCAGTCACTAGGGAAATGCCAATCCAAACCGCAATGAGATACAACTTCACACCCATTAGGATTGCTATTATAAAACAAACAAATAAAAAACAGAAAAGAACAAGTGTTGGCTAGGATATGCAGAAATTGGAACCCATGGGAATGTAAAATGATACCGCCACTATGGAAGACAGCGTGACTGTTCCTCAAAAAATTAAACATGGAATTGTCATATAATCCAGCAATTACACTTATGGGTATATAACCCAAAAATTTGAAAGCAGAGACTCAAGCAGATATTTGCATACCTATGTTCATAGAAGCATTATTCACAACAGCTATAAGATGGAAGTAACCCAAGTACCCTTCAACAGATGAACCAATAAACAAAATGTGGATATTATCCAGCCTCTAAAAACAAGAAAATTTTGAACACATGCTACAACATGAGTGAAATCAACCAGTCACATAAAGACAAATATTATATGATTCTTCTTATGTGAGGTTCCAGAGTAGTCAGATTCATAGAAACAGAAAGCAGAATGGTGGTTGCCAGGAGCTGGAGGGAGGAGCAAATGGAGGGTTAGTGTTTAATGAGTACAGTTTCAGTGTTCACTATGGGGAAATGAAAAAGTTCTGAAGAGGTATAGTGGTGATGGTTGCACCACACTATAGATATACTTAAAACCACACAACTGTAACTTTAAAATACTTGAAATGGCCAGGCATGGTGGCTCATGGCTGTAATTTCAACACTTTGGGAGGCTGAGGAGGGGCGTCAGTTGAGCCCAGGACTTTGAGACCAGCCTGGGCAACATGGCAAAACCCCGTCTCTACAAAAAATACAAAAATTAGCTGGGCATGGTGGTGTGTGTCTGTGGTCCCAGACACCCAGGAGGCTGAAGTGGAAGAATCACCTGAGCCCAGGAGGTCAAGGCTGCAGTGAGCCATTATTACACCACTGCACTCCAGCCTGGGTAACAGAGTGAAACCCTGTCTCAAAAATAAATTAATTTAATTTAATAGCTAAAACAATGAATTTGTATTACAAATATTTTGCCACAGTTTTAAAAATGAATGCTGAGAAGCAAGCAAGGGGCCTCATCAAAAGGAAACTGGAGGTGTGTGCAGAGCTGAGCAAACCATCAGGAGAGACGAACCAGGAGAAATGCTTTCATCCATGGAAGACAAGCACAAATGAGCGATCCCTGGTGAGGGAGAGATTTCCAGGCCCCACAGAAGATAGTGAGTGCTTTCAGCTCCAACCTCTCCTCGCTCTGATGACATACCACACCATGCTTCAAGGGGAGTAAGCTAGGAGAGGATGAGAGGAAGTAAAAGCACTGAGTGGGAAAGAGAAGAGCTTCTCAGCACATCTCCCACTAATGAGGGCTCGTCTGCAGCAGTCCTGCACTGGGATAAAGGGGAAGCTTTAACTTCAATAAACTTTGAAGTTTGGAACAAATATACTAAGCAGACTGTACTTCCAGTGGAAGTAGAAGCGACTGGAAGAACCATGAGGCTGTGTCTAAATTTCAAACCAGAGCAATAATAAGTAGAATAAATTTAAAAGAACAAAAGTGGGTGACAAAAATAAAGTTGCTTTATAATGACCACCTGTATTTGTCAGAGTTGTCCAAAGAAACAGAACCAAATATATGCACAGAGAGGGAAGGAGAGAATGAGAGAGAGAAGTGGAGAGAGAGATTATGAGTAATTGGCTCATGCCATTATAGAGTCTGAGAAATCCCATCATCTGCCATCTGCAAGATGGAATCCCAGGAAAGCCAGTGGTATAATTCAGTCTAAGTGTGAAGGCCTGAGAACCAGGGGAGCCAAATTACAAATCCCAGTCCAACGACAGGAGAAGATGAGATGAGAGGTCCCAACTCAAGTAGAAAGGCAGGAAGCAAAAAGGGTGAGTTTCTCTTTCCTTTGTCTTTTGTTCTATTCAGGCTCTCAATGGATTGGATGATGCCCAACTTCACCAGGAGGGAAATCTTCTGAGTCCACCAATTCAAATGCTAATCTCATCTAGAAACACCCTCACAGACACACCCAGAAACAATGTTTAATCTGGGCACCCCATGGCCCACTCAAATTGACTGTAAAATTAACCTTCACTGTCTCCAGGATTAATACTTGTTCAAACCTAATGGTTATACAATTAATTTAATTATCCATATTCTGTAACACATCCTACAAAATTATATATTAATCTTGGAATGCTATAAATTCCATGAGTTTTATCCAGACCCTTCATTTCCACTTAAACTTTAAGTCATCAAATAGTTTTCCAAAAACTACATCTTTGCATCTGTCTAAATTGTTAGAGAAACATTTTCTGAATCTACCCTAATACGGTTTGGCTATGTCCCCACTCAAATCTCATCTTGAATTGTAGCTCCCATAATCCCTATGTGTCATGGGAGGGACCCTGTGGGAGGTAACTGAATCATGGGGGTGGGTTTTCTCATGATAGTGAACAAGTCTCATGAGATCTGACTGTTTCATAAAGGGCAGTTCCCCTGAATGCTCTCTCTTGCCTGTTGCCATGTAAGATGTGCCTTTGCTCCTCCTTTACCTACTGCTATGATTGTGAGGCCTCCCCAAACATGTGGAACCACTCTTAGGTATTTCTTCATAGCAGTATGAAAATGGACTAACACATACCCTCACTGGAAATCTTATCATACACCATAAATTCCAATCATATTAGGTTAGCTTTCCTTTTGTCCTGAGGTGTATGTTTGTAATATTCACAATATAAATATCTGCTGCATTGCTTTAAAAGACATGTTTAAAGTTATATCAAGCACCTGCAATTACAAACTCATTTCTCTAGGAATAATAACAGAAACTGCATTCCATTTCTTTGCCTTCATTTTTTTACCCATCATGTCAGCTACATCTCTATGAGCAAATAAAAATAGCTCTGATGAGGTCATTTAAGTCTAATGTGTCTTCAAGTGGTTTGCTGCTCAAAATAAGGTAATTGAGCAGCACCCTGTAACATGAGAGACTTTATAAGGACTCCAATATAAGGTGACTTCCATAGGCTTATACAGGAACTGAAAATTAAATAACACTCCAGACTCAATACTATCTTTAGCAAAATGGGATTCTCCAACTGTAATCTATTACCAGTAGGCACTCATCTGTACATTTTCCTTCATTTGATATATTAGTCTCTGTGTATCCTAAGTTATACCTGGGAGAATCTCCAAGTGGACTCCAGGTGCAAGTCTGAGGGGTTATTTCTCCTTAGGAAAGTTTTGATTCTCTCCTGAACAAGCTGTTTTCTAAATTGCAGCTATTCACAAAGGCATTTTACAAACTCCACTGAGAGTAATCCATCCCAAAACACTTTTTTTTCTTTTGTTTTGTGTTTTTTCTGAGACAGAGTCTCACTCTGTTGCCCAGGCTGGAGTGCAATGGTGCGATCTCAGCTCACTGCAACCTCTGTCTCCTGTGTTCAAGTGAATCTCATGCCTCAGCCTCCTGAGTAGCCAAAACACTTTTAAATACATATTATGATCTTAGCACCAAGCTCACTTGGTCAGTTTTGGAAACCATCTCTTTGAAATGCAAATTATCTGACCTGGGAGTCAAGGCCCTCCCTAAACAAACTCCTATCATTCCTCTGGTATTTTAAATCCTACTCATCCCTCAGGTCTAGTTCAAATCCCTCGTCCTCATCCCTCAGAAAGTCGAGCTAGGAGAAGTGGTGTCTCTTTCCCTAAGTCACCAGAACATTGACTTACATGGGCTTGCCTTATGTAGAATATTCCATGTCTTCCTTTTTTATCTCCCCAACTTGGTCAAAAGCAACTCAAAGGCAGAGACTTTTCGCCAATGCTCAGTATGGTGCCCTACACCTAGCAAACTTCTATAAATAATTATTGAATGAATGAATAGTAACAAGAACAGCCATCATAATCTGAATATGCTTTCATCAAATATTTTGTTGTATGCATTTTTGTGGATTCATTCAAAAAACAAGAATTTCTACTCTTCATTGTTTATTAGTTATTTGTTGCAATTCCCCTAGTTAGCTCTTTCACTCAATAGGATATAATTTATCCCCTTGGGTTTGAACTATATAATCCATCCTAGAAATTACACTTCACAAAAAATAAGTGATTCAATGAAATATCACCTTACTCCTGCAAGAATGACTATTATTAAAAAGTCCAAAGACAATAAATGTTGGTGTCAATGTGGTAAAAAGGGAACACTTATACACTGCTGGTGGGAACATAAATTAGTACAACCTCTATGGAAAACAGTACAGAGATTTCTTAAAGAACTAAAAATCGATCTCTACCATTTGATCCAGCAATCTCACTACTGGGTATCTACCTAAAGGAAAAGAAGTTATTATATCAGAAAGACACCTGCACACAAATGTTTATTGCAGCACAATTCACAATTGCAAAGATATGGAACCAAGCTAAGTTCCCATCAACCAATGAGTGGCTAAAGAAAATGTGGTATATATACATCATGGAATACTACTCAGCCATTAAAAAAGAAGAAAATAACATCTTTTGCAGCAGCTTGGATGGAGCCAGAGGCCATTATTCTAAGTGAAGTAACTCAGGAACAGAAAGCCAAATATTGTATGTTCTCACTTATAGGTGCGAGTTAAGCTACGGGTAGGCAAAGGCATGCAGAGTGATATAATGGACACAGAATGGGAATGAAGGTGGGTGAGGAATAAAAAATACTACATATTGGATACAATGTACACTGCTCGGGTGATAGGTACACTAAAATCTCAGACTTCACCACTATACAATTCATCCATGTAACCAAAAACCACTATACCTCAAAAGCTATTGACATAAAAATAAAATAAGTGATAAACACTATACTCACTCAGCTCATTTGTATATCTGACATCCCTTCTCATCACTGAGTAGGTCCCACCGTCAATTCCTTTAAACTGCCTATTCTCACTCAGCTTCTGCATGCTCCTCCTTGTGGCTGACAGTGCTAGTCCACTCCTGTGTCCACTCATCCCAGTCTCTCAGTATATACCCGCAACACCCCATCACTGCTCTTTCCCTCAGTTTCTGTTTAACATGTGCTATTATCTAACATGAGGCACCTTCTGCTTCTAAAACTGAAACTCAGTCTCAGTGCTGAAATTCATTCAAAAATACACCCTCCAATCAACTTCTCCAACATAAGAAAATGAAATTCATTCATTCAGTTTACAGTGGCCCATGTTTTCAACACTGAAACATGTAATACATAGTCTGATGTTTAGTCTGATAATGAAATATTTTAAATGTGGCTGATATGGCATAAATATAAAATATATAGCAGACCCTCACTAAAACCACATCCATTTATTTAAAAGTGTGCATCATTTTGGCATTTCTAATTACTAGTCCCTTGCTGTTCTATTATTCTTCAGTAATAATAATCTGGCCATGAAGCCAGGATCCAAAAAAGGGCTCTGTCTCAGGAAAACAAGCTGTAATCTTGGTGCTGCCTAATTGACTTACTACTTCTAATGTCACAAAATGAGTATCCTAGTCTAGATCAGGGATCACAAACTCAAATGCTTCCAAGAGTCAGATAGGTACCCTAAATGATTGAAGTGAGGTTTGAATGGGAAGGCAACAGGGAATGATAGTGACTTGTAGAAACTAGAAAGCAAATGCCCCCTCCAAAGGAGACAATTGTTTAAATTCAGCCTACTGCCATGCAGGATTGTGGGCACAGTGTGGCCAGATCTGACTTTTCTAAAGAAGTTGGAAATCAGGACTTATTTGTGATGTTACTTGACAGCTAAATCCATGTAATTGTTTAATAAAGCCATGTACAGGCCGATATTATACAGGCTAAGTCAAACACATCTGCAGACCAGATGAGACTTATGGCCCAACAATTTGCCAACTCTGATCTAGATGATATGTGTTTCTTTCTGGTGAAAAGGTCTCTATGTTCCCTCCTCTGGATGCTTACTTTAAAAACTAATCAGACTTTATATTTTAGTTATTTTTCAGTAAACTTGGCTGAGAGTTAACATCAGACAAAATAACTTGGCAGAGAAAACATGGGATATGAAGTCAGAAGACAAACCAAGTCCCTCCTTCACCCTTTAGAGTTGTATGGCCTTAGACAAGTGGCTTAACTTCCTAGAACTTGAAGTTGTTATCAATATGAAATAGGGATGATTCCAACCATCTAACTTGTAAGATGATTATGTTATTTGAATAAAATTGTGTAAATGGAAGCACTTTGTAAACTCTAAAGCACCAAATAGCTCTCAGGAATGATGATTGTATTGTCTAACTCCCCAAAGATCAATTAAGGAGAAAAGCAGACTTCGGGATGGGAGAATAGTACTTATTATGAAAAATGAAAGACCTCTCAGAACTTCCAGTAGAGGCCAGCAATTGATCTGATGTTAAATCTATCAAAATTATTAAATTGAGGCCAGACTCTGTGGCTCACGCCTATAATCTTAACATTTTGGGAGGCTGAGGCGGGAGGACTGCTTGAGGCCAGGAGTTCAAGACCAGTCTCGTGACATAGTAAGACTCCATCTCTACAAAATTTTAAAAATTAATCAGGCATGGTAGTGCATGCCTATAGTCCTAGCTACTCAAAGGCTGAGGGGGAAGGACCACTTGAACCCAAGAGTCTGAGACTGCTGTGAGCTATGATCACACTACTGCACTACAGCCTGGGCAACAGGGTGAAACCCTGTCTCTAAAATAATAATTTTTTAAAATGATTAAATTAAGTGGAATACAGCTTCAGACCTTCAGTCATTTGCAGCACACAAGGCTTTGTCTAGTTTTGCCTGCTCTGGTACCTGAAGCAGCTACTCTAATAACCAGGTAAAATGCAAACATGCCAGGGTCTCTACATAGTAATATCTGGTTACAATCTTTTAATTTAAGATTTAGGATGATTCATAAAGACCTTTTAAGAATAACTAAATCTACTTTGTAATGAATGCTTGGAACAGTTTCCATAGCTGTAGGCTGATAGAGGATGTCATATAAATCTAATATCACTCCCTGGCTTCTCCCTACTCTGTACTTGAACCACAGGAGGTTTTGGTCTGGTCCGAATGCCCTTCTGTAAGTCCTAGGTTTTTATTCCCAACTATTCCAGAGGATCTCACCATTAATCACAGATAATCCTTGGACTTCTCTGGTGAGCCCAAAAATAACTAAGTAATGCTGTAGTCTATTCCTACAGCAATTCACTTAAAATGGATCCTCTCATTTGTGCAAACTGCAACACTTCATAATATCAGTTAAGCAATCCCCTGACAACAGCTTAGACCAAGGGTAGCTAAACTTTTCCTGTAAAAGGCCAGACAGTAAATATTGTAGGCTTTACAGGTCACAAGGTCTGTGCCACAACTAATCTGCCATGATAGCATGAAAGCAACCACAGACAATACTTAAATGAATAAACAAGGCTGAGTTGCAAGAAAACAACGTTTTTATGTATCATTGATATAAAATAATTGTACATATTTATGGGGGACAGTGTCGTGTTTCTCAAATCAGGGTAATTAGCAAGAAAACTTTACTTACAAACACAGGCAGAAGGCCCTATAGTTTGCCAACTCCTCTGGCTTAGACTATTCACTTCATCCTATATGAAGTGAGCTGTATTCAATATCAGATGATATTGAACTGGGTAAGAATTCAGCCTAACGCCATGCAGGAATGTAATTCATTCTACTGCCATCCTTTTAAAAAAGATTCCAAGTATAATTAACAAAACATTGCAAGATGCTCTACATAATGAATTTCTCTTTCTTCTCTAAGCTACCCTGTGAGGTGGTTGTTTTATTCCCCATTTGACAAGTAAAGAAAATGAGACTGCATGCTTAACTAACTGGCTCAGAGTTACACAGCTAGTGGGCGACAGTTACACAGCTAATAGGATTTCACCCTAGGTTCCTCTGATCCTACCTTGCGCTTGCACCAAAGCATTCAGCTGCCCATGGTACTACACCTGGAAATTTCTAAATGCCTCAAAAAATTGCTGTGCTAATCTGAGATGTGGATGCTCATTAAATTTTCATTTAAAAATGTACATAACGATCGCGCCACTGCACTCCAGCCTGGGCAACAGAGCAAGACTCCGTCTCAAAAAAAAAAAAAAAAAGTTCATAATGAAAGGGAGGATTTTGAAAATTTTTAGCTGAAATGAATCATGCTTAAATTCAAAAGGAAGAATAGGGCTAAATTCCATTCACTATCCTTTTATTTTCAATTAGGGCTATAACATTTTATTTACAAGCTCTTTTGTAGAAGCCAACAAAGTATTAACAGGCCAATTTCTAATGCAGAAAGTAAGATAAATCATTCTTCTGGCAGTTTCACTGGGCCTTCTCACTCTCTTGTTATAAACAACATCAGTAGAAACATTAAACTGTTTCTTGCACTTAAATTTGAAATACAAATCTCTTTTGCAAATTTAACAAAGTTGGTATTATGGACCACCCAGGAGAGAACTATTAAAAGGAAAGAACCCCATTATTGAAAAATCCAAATATTTAACAGAAGAAGCTGTGAACATGATAGTATTACTATTGAGGACCTAGTAGAGCATATTTAAATGGATTATTTTTAATGTATTTTCTTAGTACTGAAATGTTTTTAATGTGGCTTCAACTTCCTTGGAAATCACAGCCAGTCACTATTGAAGATTTTGTTCCACATATCAACATTACCATCTATGGTGCTAAGGAAAATTTGTCTAAAATGTTTTTAAGGTAACCGAAGTTCTCTAGTAATTGTAAATTACCATGAGAGATAAATGAAAATTTGTAAAGTAACTCAAAAGAACTTATTTGTCTTCTAATCAGTAATGCGCCTTTAGCTACTAAAACATTGAAAGTAAAACATGTTGAAACAAACCATTAAAACATGTTTAGAATTTCAAGAAATTGGAAAGTTTTCCACAGATCTGCCTAATCACTACACTGACTAATCAAAACAAATCTAAAAAATTCTTCAACAAAGCAAGAATTATACTTTGATAACAAACTAGATGAAGCTTAATATAAATACAACTGCTAGTTGTATTTCAGTTATGCTTCCCTTGAAGGCATATAGAAGATTCAACTAATAAAGTCAAATCAAGAACTTTGGGAGCACAGTAAAACTTTTTAACTAGAGGCTGCTGGGGTTTCATGCTATGTTATGGAAATACTACTCTTTATTCACCTTCTATAATCCTTTGTGTATTTTTGCAGGTCTATGTATTACATTAAAGAACAGATGCATAGACCTGGTGTGTAAACTGACAGAAGGCTCCAGACCCAAACTACAAAATAGCCACAAAGCTCCATCTTTAGAAAACAAACGTAATTCTAACTCGATCCCTACAGGCCTCATCACCAGGCTTTGATCCCTTTGAGATAGTACACTTTTATCTCCTTTCTATCTTCAGTGCCTAGCACAGGGTCTGGCAATAATAGTAGTAACAACAACAACAAACATAAATTCCATCCTTCCTATAGGCCAGATACTATGTCAATAAACCTTTTATAGAAAATGCTTATTTAGCCCTGGTGCAGGAGCTCATGCTTGTAATCCCAACACTTTGGGAGGCCAAGGCGAGAGGATTACTTGAGCCCAATAGTTTGAGACCAACCTGGGCAACCCAGGGAGACTCCATCTCTACAAAAAGTTTTTTAAAAATTAGTCAGGCGTGGTGGTACACGCCTGTGGTCCCAGCTACTAGGGAGGCTGAGGTGAAAAGATCACTTGAGCCCAGGAAGTCAAGGCTGCAGTGAGTTGTGATTGCGCTACCGCACTCCAGCCTGGTAGCCTCAGCAATAGAGCAAGACCCTGTCAAAAAAAAGAAAGAGAGAAAGAAAGAAAGAGAGAGACAGAGAAAGACAGAAAGACAGAAAGGAAGGGAAGGGAAAGGAAGGGCAAAAGCTTATTTAATCCCCAAGAGATGCTTCCTGAAGCAAATAATAACTCCTCATTTGAACACAGGGATAAAGGGGAAGGAAAATATGCATTTTACAAATAATGAACTAAAATGTATCCTATCGAAATTGTTCACTTGTAAGCCAATTTTTATTATTATCAATTTAAAATTAAGCAAACAACCATTTAGCTAAGAAAAATATATACATTTAAATGTCAGACAAATAAAACTATTAATCTGAAAAAAATTGACATTTAAAAGTTTTGAATCAATAAATTGTTGAGGCTCTTCTGTTCTTGAGAAGCCAGTTGACTTGTAGCTAAAGATGGATACAAGGTCCTCCAAGGCTTCAGCCCTGCCTTGTGGACACTCAACTCACATCTTTGTATCACAGCTACTCCCTCAGCAGATCAGATTACCCCACATTTATATCACAAAAGGAAGCAAAAACAATGGTAAGGTCCACTTAAAATGTGAAGTGATATATTAAAGTTTATATGTGTAAGTGTACCCATACCTGATTATTTTCCAGAATGGTCAGTAGCTTTCAAATTTTTGAGATTCATAAAATCCTGGCAACAGAATGTGGATTAAACTGCAGGAGGAATGATAAGAGCTGATCTAGTACCAGGTGAAACAGACAGAAGGGAAGAGATCAGAAAACAGAAAAAGAAGATTAATTTCTTAGAAAGCATGAGGAGGCTTAAAGATAGTTAAAAGTACGGCTTTCTCTACCATTCTTCAGCAAATTCCTAACTAGCCCTCTGAGATTATACACTTAACATTTGGAAAGTGCTTGGTTATCAATAAAAGTGGAAATAATGCAAAAATAGGAAGCCCAAAAGATAGCAGAGATACAAAAGGGCTCCTAACTGCACTACATTTCTATTTTGTTTCAATTTTAGACTTTCTCATATATATATATATATATTCTATTGATTAAAGTTCATCTCTTTTAATAAAAATTCAGACAAAAATAAATTTATTCACTAATTCAGTAAATCAAATTGAATTATAACAGTTTTTACTTTTCCACGATTAAATACAAAATGCCCACATAAATTAAACTATTGCTTCTTAAGGCAATAAAATATATTTAAAAATTAAAACTATATTGCAGTTTTTTAACTTAATAAAAATATATAGATAAGCTTAAAAATGCATAATTCTAAGTAAATATGCAAGTTTATCAAGAAATGCTACCTAGAATCCCATCCCTTCTAGATTGTGACTTTAGATAAGACAGTTGGCCTCTCCTGGGTTATAAACTGAGGGCACTGGATGAGAAGATCCTTCTAAGCTTCTTTCCTGCAGTATGGCCCTAACTTTTATCATGCCTAGTTTGAGAAGTCTTTCTACACAGATTTATTTTACAGATTGCTATTGATAAATTCATTCTGGAAAATGAAGGCTCCTTTTTAATAACAGACAGACATTTCGGGCCCTTGATGAACTTCCTCCCTCCCTTTAGCCATCACAGTCTCATCAAAAATCCTATCTAAGAACAAGATGGAAAATTAAAAGTCCAGCTACTGTATTAATCTTTTCATAGTTGCCCTAAATGATTGGCAAAGTAAAGTTTGTGTGTCAATATGATTTACATGCAAATAACCTATATAGATGAGGAAAAATGAATTAAAAAGTAATTGTTTACATTTGCTTGTTCCTAAGAAAGTTTTCCATTAAGAATTTAGTCTGAGTGAGTGTGCAGATAGCATAGGTATACCTTTATGATTTTGCTGTTTCCTAACTTAATCTACTTTAGAATCTAAATCATTTTTCTACATTTGTTTTCATATCATTTTCCTGTTGATCTTTATCATCATACATTAGTGAGTACAAATGAGGTAAAATTCCCCAATCCCCACTCACTACAAGCTACATGTGTGTCTTAATGTACATGAAAAGGTCTTTTGCCCTAACCTTAGTTTCTACAATGAACTACTGCTAGTTTGATTGGTTGCAGGTGAACTAAGGTGTAGAGTATTTGAAGGCTAGTGAATGTGACTTGCAGTGATTAAGAAAAGTCTGTATTCTTTTCACATTAAAAGAAGAAGGTTTTACTAGATTGGTACAAAAGTAATTGCAGTTCAGCCATTACTTTTAATGGCAAAAACGAACCTAATAAAACCTAAATGTACTTGAACTGCGCATGAAACATTCTTCCCCCAGATCTCCTTGAGGCTGGCTCCTTCACAGTTCAGCTCCATTGTAACTGCAAATAGTCTTTTCTGACCACTTGTCACCATATTACTTATTTAATTTCCCTACCTTATGAGATATCGTGAAGTTTAAATTTTAAAATTCATGTTAAATGCTCAGGACAGGTCCTGACACATAATAAGAACTCTGTAGTATTAGCTATTATCATTTTTATGATCTGATATGATCTTGCTTATTTACTGTGTTACTGTTCCCCCACTATCATTTCCACTGCTATATTCCCAGTGGCTGGGAGACTTCCCAGTACATAGAAGGTGCTCAATACATTATTTATTAAATGGATTAATTTCAGTATTCTCTCACCCATGAGAAAGACATGGCTGAGTGAACTCATATTCATTCTCTCACTTGAAATGAAATTTTTATGTGCAAAGCAGTGTAGTAGGCACTGAGGATACAAGGTGAGTTAATAAGTGAATGTCCTTATGGGGAAGCAGGGCATGTCAGCAGATATACAATATAATATGGAACAAACGAAAGGCATGGAGCACCTGGTACATTCAGAAATTTTCCTAACATCAACTGCTATTTGTTTGTTGGAACCTCCCAGAAACTTAATCTCAGCTTCCTCTCCTGAGCTCTTGATCCATAAATCCCATTGCACACTGGACATATCACTCCGATGTCCCACAGGCACCTCAAAGCTAAACTGATCCCACTTCCCACCTAGCCTGCTCCTCCCTTTCACTTCCTGGGTCCATGGACAGCCACATACCTGTGTCACTCAAGGCAGGAATATGGGGATTGGTCTCTTCTCTTCCACTTTCTGCATTCCCACACACAGAGTCAGGCACTAACTCCTCGAGTTTGTTCTAATGCATGGAGTCTCTCTAATATGGTCCCCTCCCTGCCCTCAATGTTGTCATTTTCTTTTTTACATCTCTATACAGCCCCTTACAGTCCAGGGACTATGGTTTCTAGGTCACTGTATCCCCAGCAGTATTTAACTACCTGGATTTCAATATGTGAATGAGTGAATGAATGGCATAGGAACACAGAAAGGGGGCTGCTCTCTGGGGAAGTAGGGAAAGGCATCACAGATGAGGTGATAGTTGAGTTGTTATTAAATAATGAGTGATAATGGGTCAGGGTAAGAAATTAGAGGGATCTTTCAAGCCCCAGAAGAGCATGGGTCTTTCTGGGAGTAGTGAAAATCTCAGTGTGGCTGGGGACAGGAGACACAGCTGAGCAAGTGACAAGAGATGAACCTGGGGAAGGCAACTGGGATTCGAATCTAAAGGGACTCAGAGGTCCCACAAACGGACTTGGACTTAATTCTGGAAGCAACAGGAAATCAGAAAAAGTGCATAAGCAGAGAAGTGGCACCACCAGAAATGATTCTTCTGCAGACAGATAGCAGTAGGATGAAGCTGGTGGCAGAGAGGTGGTGAGGGTCAGAAATCAGGCCCCTACAGTGTGAAGGGAGAGAAAGGGATAGATTCCAGAGGTCTTGTAATGGTAGGATCAGAAATATTTGGTGATGTAGAGAACTACGTTAGCAACAACTGGGGTACCTCAAAGTTAACTTAGTGATATTAGTAAAATCTTGTTTGCTATGTTTCTTTATTAAAACACTGCATCAAAACCAAAGACACAAAAACAACCCCATATCAATTGGACAAAATAACCAAGGGAACAATTTTAGTTACAGTATTTGGGCTTTTTCCAAGCAAAATCATGTACAGTCCCAAAGGGCCTCAGAAGCCGGATGTCCTCTAAGTCCATAGCAGATACTATTAGCTTTCGTAGGATCATAGGTCAGAAAATGGAAAAAAAGTCTAAACAACTAAAACAATCAAACACCAAGCAACTGAAAAATTGTTCAAATGATATTAGCGGAANATTCAGTAAATGAAATTGAATTATAACAGTTTTACTTTTCCACGATTAAATACAAAATGCCCACATAAATTAAACTATTGCTTCTTAAGGCAATAAAATATATTTAAAATTAAAACTATATTGCAGTTTTTTAACTTAATAAAATATATAGATAAGCTTAAAATGCATAATTCTAAGTAAATATGCAAGTTTATCAAGAAATGCTACCTAGAATCCCATCCCTTCTAGATTGTGACTTTAGATAAGACAGTTGGCCTCTCCTGGGTTATAAACTGAGGGCACTGGATGAGAAGATCCTTCTAAGCTTCTTTCCTGCAGTATGGCCCTAACTTTTATCATGCCTAGTTTGAGAAGTCTTTCTACACAGATTTATTTTACAGATTGCTATTGATAAATTCATTCTGGAAAATGAAGGCTCCTTTTAATAACAGACAGACATTTCGGGCCCTTGATGAACTTCCTCCCTCCCTTTAGCCATCACAGTCTCATCAAAATCCTATCTAAGAACAAGATGGAAAATTAAAAGTCCAGCTACTGTATTAATCTTTTCATAGTTGCCCTAAATGATTGGCAAAGTAAAGTTTGTGTGTCAATATGATTTACATGCAAATAACCTATATAGATGAGGAAAATGAATTAAAAGTAATTGTTTACATTTGCTTGTTCCTAAGAAAGTTTTCCATTAAGAATTTAGTCTGAGTGAGTGTGCAGATAGCATAGGTATACCTTTATGATTTTGCTGTTTCCTAACTTAATCTACTTTAGAATCTAAATCATTTTCTACATTTGTTTTCATATCATTTTCCTGTTGATCTTTATCATCATACATTAGTGAGTACAAATGAGGTAAAATTCCCCAATCCCCACTCACTACAAGCTACATGTGTGTCTTAATGTACATGAAAAGGTCTTTTGCCCTAACCTTAGTTTCTACAATGAACTACTGCTAGTTTGATTGGTTGCAGGTGAACTAAGGTGTAGAGTATTTGAAGGCTAGTGAATGTGACTTGCAGTGATTAAGAAAAGTCTGTATTCTTTTCACATTAAAAGAAGAAGGTTTTACTAGATTGGTACAAAAGTAATTGCAGTTCAGCCATTACTTTTAATGGCAAAACGAACCTAATAAAACCTAAATGTACTTGAACTGCGCATGAAACATTCTTCCCCAGATCTCCTTGAGGCTGGCTCCTTCACAGTTCAGCTCCATTGTAACTGCAAATAGTCTTTTCTGACCACTTGTCACCATATTACTTATTTAATTTCCCTACCTTATGAGATATCGTGAAGTTTAAATTTTAAAATTCATGTTAAATGCTCAGGACAGGTCCTGACACATAATAAGAACTCTGTAGTATTAGCTATTATCATTTTATGATCTGATATGATCTTGCTTATTTACTGTGTTACTGTTCCCCACTATCATTTCCACTGCTATATTCCCAGTGGCTGGGAGACTTCCCAGTACATAGAAGGTGCTCAATACATTATTTATTAAATGGATTAATTTCAGTATTCTCTCACCCATGAGAAAGACATGGCTGAGTGAACTCATATTCATTCTCTCACTTGAAATGAAATTTTATGTGCAAAGCAGTGTAGTAGGCACTGAGGATACAAGGTGAGTTAATAAGTGAATGTCCTTATGGGGAAGCAGGGCATGTCAGCAGATATACAATATAATATGGAACAAACGAAAGGCATGGAGCACCTGGTACATTCAGAAATTTTCCTAACATCAACTGCTATTTGTTTGTTGGAACCTCCCAGAAACTTAATCTCAGCTTCCTCTCCTGAGCTCTTGATCCATAAATCCCATTGCACACTGGACATATCACTCCGATGTCCCACAGGCACCTCAAAGCTAAACTGATCCCACTTCCCACCTAGCCTGCTCCTCCCTTTCACTTCCTGGGTCCATGGACAGCCACATACCTGTGTCACTCAAGGCAGGAATATGGGGATTGGTCTCTTCTCTTCCACTTTCTGCATTCCCACACACAGAGTCAGGCACTAACTCCTCGAGTTTGTTCTAATGCATGGAGTCTCTCTAATATGGTCCCCTCCCTGCCCTCAATGTTGTCATTTTCTTTTTTACATCTCTATACAGCCCCTTACAGTCCAGGGACTATGGTTTCTAGGTCACTGTATCCCCAGCAGTATTTAACTACCTGGATTTCAATATGTGAATGAGTGAATGAATGGCATAGGAACACAGAAAGGGGCTGCTCTCTGGGGAAGTAGGGAAAGGCATCACAGATGAGGTGATAGTTGAGTTGTTATTAAATAATGAGTGATAATGGGTCAGGGTAAGAAATTAGAGGGATCTTTCAAGCCCCAGAAGAGCATGGGTCTTTCTGGGAGTAGTGAAAATCTCAGTGTGGCTGGGGACAGGAGACACAGCTGAGCAAGTGACAAGAGATGAACCTGGGGAAGGCAACTGGGATTCGAATCTAAAGGGACTCAGAGGTCCCACAAACGGACTTGGACTTAATTCTGGAAGCAACAGGAAATCAGAAAAGTGCATAAGCAGAGAAGTGGCACCACCAGAAATGATTCTTCTGCAGACAGATAGCAGTAGGATGAAGCTGGTGGCAGAGAGGTGGTGAGGGTCAGAAATCAGGCCCCTACAGTGTGAAGGGAGAGAAAGGGATAGATTCCAGAGGTCTTGTAATGGTAGGATCAGAAATATTTGGTGATGTAGAGAACTACGTTAGCAACAACTGGGGTACCTCAAAGTTAACTTAGTGATATTAGTAAAATCTTGTTTGCTATGTTTCTTTATTAAAACACTGCATCAAAACCAAAGACACAAAACAACCCCATATCAATTGGACAAAATAACCAAGGGAACAATTTTAGTTACAGTATTTGGGCTTTTCCAAGCAAAATCATGTACAGTCCCAAAGGGCCTCAGAAGCCGGATGTCCTCTAAGTCCATAGCAGATACTATTAGCTTTCGTAGGATCATAGGTCAGAAAATGGAAAAAAAGTCTAAACAACTAAAACAATCAAACACCAAGCAACTGAAAAATTGTTCAAATGATATTAGCGGAAACTGTGAAAACTGGGGCTACAGAGCAACCCATAGTGGATGTACAGCAGGTCCTCGAATAGCATCACTCTGTTATTATGTTGATGAGAACAAAAACCGATTCCCAGATGGGGCCATTGTCTGTGTGGAGTTTGCAGGTTCCCCCCATGTCTGCATGGGTTTTCTCCCATTATACCAGTTTCCTCCTACATCCCAGAAACGTGCACCTTCGGTGAACTGGCGTGTCTGCATGGTCCCAGTCTGAGTGAGTGTGGGTGCATGTCTGAGGGTACCCTGGGAGGGAACGGCTCCTGGCCAGGGTTGGTTCCCACCTTGTGCCCTGAGCTACCCTAAGCTGCCAGGATAGGCTGTGATCACTCACAACTCTGATTTGGAATAAGTGTCTAAATAATTATCTTACTTGTTTTTACTAATCTTTCTTAAATGTATGTATAGCTTACATTTATTTTAATGTCTAATGTTAGAAGTGTTTTTTCTTCATTTAGAGGTGTGGTGATGTTTTTGTGGCCAGAAATATGCTGTAGGAACTTAATTCTT